>NC_079215.1:49091342-49276342 GCF_029633865.1 Lampris incognitus | reverse complement strand
ACAGAGTTAAGTTTGATACATTATAATTTTCTGTCCGTTGTCGACAAAGCAATAACAGTAAAATAGTAACTTACGGTCACACAGTTAGTGTTATTATGATGATCATTATGATTATTATTATTACTATATCATAAGAATAATTATGACTGTCATTGTCATTATTATAATAATAATAATAATTTTTATTGTCATTATTATCATTATTAGTATTATATTATTGTTTTTATTATTATTATAAACACATATCTATCCATTAGCAAAAACTCACAAAGATATGACAGCTACAATAGACACATTTTTAACACAGGAAATTATTAAGAATTTCCTCACAAGCATAAAACAAAATATTCTGCTCGGGCCGCGGTCTTGCTGCGTCTGCGCTTGTGCTTCCAGTGCGACTCCGTTTACCTCCGCAAGAGGTAAATATTGCCTCACATTATTCCCCTTTGTATCATAAACAGTCAGCAAACATGACCCAACACGAGGGCCAGATAAAGCAACCCAAATTGGTGGTAGCTCTGCCTCTGTGTCTACAAGTCTGGCGAGTGGGCAGGGCCACGGCGCGGCGGGGATTTGTCATGGACTGGGAAAGGTCACTTGGGTGCAGTGTAGAAGTTAACATTAGTTTTAGACAACACCGCTTGTATGAAGAGGGGGATTGAATGGCAGCTGTGTGTGTGTGTGTGTGTGTGTGTGTGTGTGGCTATCTGTGTATGTGTGTGTGTGTGTGTGTGTGTGTGTCTCTGCACGTACGTGTATGTGCTCCCCCAGGAGAGAAAAGAGGACTCCTAATCTGTTTTTCTGGCTCTTCTTTAAAGGAAGAGCAAGACACACTAGAGGCTCCCTCTGATCTGCTGCCCCATCCATCCCTCGCTTTCTCTCTCTCTCTCTCTCTCTCTCTCTCTCTCTCCTCCATCGCTCCGTTTTCTCACATCCATCATCTGTCTCTCGTTCCCTCTGCTTTTAGCCCTCGTTTTCTCGGCCCCCCGTCCCTATGCTCTCTCATCTGTTGTGTTGGCCCGCGCCGGTCTTTGTATGGTGACAGCCCCCATCTCCAGATACCGCCTAAGAGCTCTGATTCCACTTAATCACTCATTTTTTTATTAGTTTTCCCTCTTAGGGTATTTTGTGTTCTGAATTGCGTTATCTATTATGCTGTTTCAGATTTATTGCTTTAGGAGGCAGACTGTGTGGCACGCTATCCATCAGTACCCTGCACGATGCCGGGCTCTCACTAAGTCTACCCCTCTTCGCGATGCCTGGCCGCTTTTATCCTTTCCAAATTAAACGAGCAAATACATAAGGAAGGTGGTGCGCCCACACTCCGCTCATAACTCCGCTCGCACTTTCTCGTACACTTCTCTTTATTAGTTTTTTCCTCGCAGGGCCGAGGCGGGGGGGGGGGTGAGTCGCGTTTGCTCACCGGGTGGTCGGGAACGCTCGCCGGGCGCTTGTGCGCCGTTGGCTCTCCAACACCCTGCTCCGCACTGCGGTCCCCTCTACGCTAACATCATGCAACTTTAATCCGTCTTCAGTTGCAAAGTGAAAACAAACGACAGCACCCGGCGCTTGGCTTTGGTGGGCTACGAGCGTACGAGGGGGAGTGCAGTCGCCTCACACCTGTGTGTTTCATTAATTTTGGAGAGATTCTCAATTAATGCGGCGTGATTTCTGAGTCGAGCAGAGCGCCTTCAAATCCCTGCCGTTGCCCGAAATGCTAAGAAATATGACGCTTGATAGATACTGTCATTAAATCAAGCTTTAATGAGAGTTTTTTTTTTTTAGTGTCCAAAAGACTTGGGTTTAACGCGTCCTCGGTGCCTTTGGTGCATTTTCCAATTTAAAATGCTCATTTATATTTTGCTGAGGAGCATGGCATAGACAGGCACAATATTGTGCCCCCCAAAATGGCGGGCTCCGCTCCTAAACCTCCATTTTGTTCTTTCACCGCATCCAGCCTGGATCCCTGCACCTCAAATTTTTTGGACCGATGTTTGCATTTGAAAATACCCTCTTTCCAGGCCCAACTGTTACCATGCATCGCCTTCCATGCTGTTGGCTGCCCTGGGCGTCAGTAACCTGCTCGTCCAATCGCGAAAGGCCTGCTGGCTGACGTTCCCGCCCCCTCTCCTCTCTGTTTCCAGGGGCTTCCAGTTTACCAGAGGGAAATGTGGGCACTGGCCATCACCTCTACAACGTTGTAAACCCAGAGAGAGAGAGAGAGAGAGAGAGAGAGAGAGAGAGAGAGAGAGAGAGAGAGAGAGAGAGAGAGAGAGAGAGAGAGAAAGAGAGACAGAGAAAAAAACTTAGAGAGAGTGAGAAAATGTCATAAAAGAAAAAAGACAAATATAAGAGATGTAAGAGCTTAGACAGTCACAGAGATATGGTGGCATTACATGTGCCAACAGCTCCTCTACAGAATGAAACCAGTACTGGATAAAAAAAATAATGACCCAACACCTTGCATCTTACATCCCCATCTTGTCAGCCCCTCCTTCATTCCCTCCTGCTCCTAATCTCCTCTCCTCTCCTCATGGCTGGGTGGCAACGCTTGGTAAGGCACATGGTGAGACAGCTGTTGCAGGGCATCACGGGCATCTGTGGTGCTACAGTATGTAAAGGAGTGGAGGAGAGACACAAGGAGGTGGGGGGATGTTAAGACGTCTCTGGGCTAGGGGCACGGGGCACTAGAGACTGGGCCCTGTGCTCTGTCTCTGTGTGTGTGAGTGTGTGTGTGTGTGTGTGTGTGTGTGTGTGTGTGTGTGTGTGTGTGTGTGTGTGTGTGTGCGTGCGTGTGTGTGTGTGTGTGTGTGCGTGCTTGCTTTATGTGTATGTCTGTCTGTCTGTTTGCCTGAATGTATGTATGTATGTATGTCTGTTCTGCATGTATGTATTCTGTATGTACTTATATTCTGTATGCATATATGTATACTCTGTATGTGTGTATGTATGTATATTCTGTATGTATGTATCTATGTATACATACACGTATACATACATGTACATATGCATACATACATATACACACACATATACGCCTATATATGTATACATTTATATACACGTGTATGTATGTATGTATATATGTATGTAGGAATATACATGTACGTATGCACACATATGCATACATACACACACACACATATACATACAGAATATACATACAGAAAGAATACATACATACACATACATACATACACACACACACGATGTATGTATGTATGTATGTATGTATGTATGTATGTATGTATGTATGTATGTATGTATGTATGTATGTATGTATGTATGTATGTATGTATGTATGTGAAAGTGGTTAATAGGGGTGGTGAAAGAGTGGGGATGAATGAGTTGTGACAGAAAAGGAGAGGCGAAGTAAGATACATATGGGTGAATGGAGAATGAATGAATGAAAGAGAGAGAGAGAAAGAGAGAGGAGAGAATGTGAGAAGGAGGAAGAGAGCGTCTCTCATGTGTGGTGCCAGTGTTTGGCGAAAAGTTAACACCTGTCCTTTAAGCCATGACAGAGAATTAGCATTAGCATGTGAAAAACAAGATGCGCTGCTCCGAGTTTGAACGTTCACCCCAACGTTCAGCACCCTCCCTTTCTCTCAGCATTTCATTCTCTCTCTCTCTCTCTCTCCTCTCTCTCTCTCTCTCTCTCTCTCTCTCTCGTCTCTCGCTCTCTCTCTCTCTCTCTCTCTCTCTCTCTCACACACACACACACACAGATAACATGTACCCCTCTACCCCTCCCACCCCCCCGCCTGCCTCCACTTCAGAGGGAATGGGCGTTTTCCCAGGGTTATTATCCAATGCCAGGTGTCACCCCAGCCCCCCCCCCCACTGCTCGTCTCTCCCAGCACCTAACACACACCCTTGCCATTTCCCTCTCCCCCAAAGCGCCAGCACAGCACCCACCTCGCAGTGCCAACGTGGGCAGCCTCTGCCTTGGCGTTGCCTGGGCCTTCTGGTGCCCCAGATAGCTGTGTGTGTGTGTGTGTGTGTGTGTGTGTGTGTGTGTGTGTGTGTGTGTGTGTGTGTGTGTGTGTGTGTGTGCGTGTGTGTGTGCGCGCGCGTGTGTGTGTGCGTGTGCGTGTGTCTCTACTGGCCCAGCTCTACGCGGACACAGCCAGCCCTTTAAACTGTGTCAAGGCTCCAGATGCTGGGAGAGACTGGGATTAACACAGGCGTCTGTATGTGCTCACATACGCACAAGACAGACGCACACAACGTATAGGCCCATGTTAAGTCCTCTATAGCCTTGCTCCGTGTGCACAGCGTTCTCCATCTCGCCGGCATGAATGCATGCTCTTACGACTCTTAACTCTAAAACGAATTACAAGCCTGCAAGGCAGCTACACCGCTCACGAGTGGCGAGTGAAACTGCAAACGCCAAAATGTATTTTAATAGCTCCGTCAAAGCCCTGCCCCCCCCGCCGCCTCCCTACATCTATCCTGTTTAAATAACGCAGCCTCTTCTAAACTTGCAGGTGAGACGCCAGTGTGTGCGCAGAGCTGCGGACCTTCCTCACCTGTGGCGTCCGACAGCTCACCCAAATAGATATGTACCATATGGGCGATGTCCACCGTGCCGGAAAACAGCCCCCTGGGTTTCAAACGTGTCTCAGGGCCTTGACGGCATGTGCCCCCCCCCCTCTCTCTCTCTCTCCATCGTATGCTTCCTGTCCAGCAGCGGACGGCTAAACAGCTAACAGAAGTGCATGACTGGTGCAAGACTGTGAGACATATCTTATGGCAAAGTGTGGCCGCGGCTGTGCCGGGAGACGATGAGCTGATGCCAGTGCAGCAGAGAGTGGATTTGGAAATAGATAGAGAGACCAAGAGAGAGGGACTTTGGGGACCTGACATACACACACACACACACACACACACACACACACACACACACACACACCTGAGTCCATACACGAGCCCTTAGCAGCGAGCCACTTCCCCGAGGGCACGGATGCTGACAAAGACACACAGGCATAAACACTCACATCAGCACCAACAAAGGGTCCATCTACCGTCCCTTTAGCTGCACACCACTAGCCGCAGGGTGCGGGGGTTTGATAAACACGTAGTCCATAGTAGGCACACACACACACACACACACACACACACACACACACACACACACACACACACACACACATGCGGACATTCAACCATTAATTCTGACGTCATTGTAACTGAAGTCCAGCTGAAGTTCTGTGAATGGTGGTGGTGAAATACCCTGACGCCCCCCCCCCCTCAAACAGGCAAAGGCTACACACAGCTAATTACTATGTGTGCATGAGTGTGTGTTTAACTTATTGTTTGTGTGTGTATGTGAGTGTGAGAGAGGCAGCGAGAGAGAGAGAGAGAGAGCGAGAGAGAGAGCGAGCGAGGGAGAGAGAGAGAGAGCGAGAGAGAGCAAGAGAGGGAGCGAGAGAGAGAGAGAGAGAGAGAGAGAGAGAGAGAGCGAGCGAGGGAGCGAGAGAGAGAGCGAGAGAGGGAGTGAGTGGGTGAATGTG
Source organism: Lampris incognitus (assembly GCF_029633865.1). Classification (NCBI taxonomy): domain Eukaryota; kingdom Metazoa; phylum Chordata; class Actinopteri; order Lampriformes; family Lampridae; genus Lampris; species Lampris incognitus. The sequence goes on along the minus strand of NC_079215.1, from coordinate 49,270,826 downwards.
TGCGTACTTGCATGTATTTTCTTCTAGTGTTAAGCATCTCTCTCTCTCTCTCTCTCTCTCTCTCTCTCTCTCTCTCTCTCTCTCTCTCTCTCTCTCTCTCTCTCTCACACCCTCTGTCTTGCTGAGCAGTGGTTAATGGTGCCAGTTATGGAGTGTTTGCCATAGCAGGGAGCTGCCTTGGCACCGTTCCCTAATTTAGGGGAATTAAAAAGCACTATAGACAGGCCCCTTTGTGGCACCGTGCGCCTGCTTTAATCTCCCTACGCCTCAGCGGGCACCCACAGCACCAGGAGTGGGCTCCATGCCCACATGACCCCAGGCAATATGGAAATCGCCACCAAAACCCCTAACTAAGCGTAAAGCCCTGCCCCTCGTACTACACAGCACAGAGTACATACACACACACACACATGAACAGAGTGATGCTATCTCACACACCAACACATGCATAGTAAAAAAAACACACACACACAGTAAAAGTGTGACACACACAATGCACCAACACTGTGCTTACAATGGTAGTTTGTACTCTGTGCACTTCTACACACACAGACACGCATAAGCGGGGAAAGGTAAAGTGTTGATTCTCTATATGCGGGCATACATTCACACGGAAAAACACACAAACAGAAATGGCTAACTTGACAAATTAGATTGTTCACACACACACACACACACACATACACAGTTACTTTTCCACTTAGCCAAAGTTGCCTTGCGCTCTCTTTGATGTGTAGGTGAGTGTAATGCTTGTCATGAGGTCATCCATCAGGGCTAATGAAACTGGCAGACCCTGACACTGTCTCACTGGGCAGCACCGCTGGCGCCGCAAGCTAACTCAAGGAGAAATGGACTGATTTAATTACACAGCGAGGACACTGACACACACATGCACACGCACACGCACGCACACACGCGCGCACTCACACAAATACACATGCACACATACAACTAAAACGCACACAAATTGTTCATGGATACAAACCTGTACGAGGGGCTGTACAAGACATAATTCATTCTGGCCCTCTCACACACATACATCTCCTTTTACATACATACATTTCCACTCTCTCTCTCTCTCTCTCTCTCTCTCTCTCTCTCTCTCTCTCTCTCTCTCTCTCGCTCTTGCTCTCTCACAAACACACATACACACACATGCATGCACTCACACACATACACCTAAAACACACACAAAGTCCTCATGGATACAAACAATTATGAGGGGCCGTACAAGCCATAATTCAAGCCATAATTCATTCTGGCTCTCACATTCTCCTTCCTCTCTCTCTCTCTCTCTCTCTCTCTCTCTCTCTCTCTTACACACACACACACACACACACACACACACACACACACACACACGTGCACACACATATTCAAAAATACTGTTCATGGTGCATGTACTGCATCTACACACACGGGTGAAGAAGTATATACAGATAACATGGCAACTTCAATAAAGAAAATACAGACAAACATGTGTAATCAAACAAACACAACACACGCACACTTGCACCCACACACAAACGCAGCTCACATTTGCAACACTCCACTATGTGGCGTCCTGGAACACGAAGCTTCACACTACATGTCACTCTCATGCGATGCCAACTAGGTGAGTGGAGCAGCAACTGAAAGCTAGGAGCAAAACATTTAAAATGAACGTTTTGGAGGTTAAGTTGAACTTCTGCGTAAACACTAACACAACACTAATCATCTGCCGGTGTGCGTTCAGTTAGTATCCCGGTATTTTGATATGCTGGAGAGAACATGAGCCTCCTCAATAAGCCCAACTGAAATTACTCTTAGCAAGCTAGCTGCCCCTCCTCACGGCAGGTTCACAATGTTCCCTTTCCTTAAACAAAGACCCACTTTTGCCCTGGAAAAGGGTGCACTGCCCCCCCCTCGCTCTCCCCCTCTCTCTCTCGTCCCCCTCTGTTTGCTTCCCTCCTTCTCTCTCTTCCATCTCTCTCTCTCTTTCTGTCAATTTCTCTCCATACTGGTTGCACCTAATAAGCTTCAAAGGTTTCTGAGCAACATGGCCTAAAAAAAAGTTACCATGACATTTTTTTGGCCACAGAGCATCATACCCTCTTGCTGAGGATATGGGGTTGCCATGACATCGGTGGGCACCTTATAAAGCAGACCATTGTGTGTGTGTGTGTGTGTGTGTGTTGGACATCTTGTGCCAACCTCGTCTAAATGCTTAGACACTGGTAGGAAACCCAGGAGAGCAGCCATGCCAAAGAGAAAGTACAATTGTACAATTATACCCACCAACTCATGCCTACAGATAACACTATAACTCTCAATACATTCTCTCTCCCCCCCTCTCTCTCTCTCTCCCTCCCTCTCTATCTATCTGTATCTCTCTCCCTCCCTCCCTCTCTCTATCATCTGTATCTCCCTCTCTCTCTCACACACTATAACTCCCAATACATTCTCTTCTCTCTCGCTCACTATCTATCTATCTATCTATCTATCTATCTATCTATCTATCTATCTATCTATCTATCTATCTATCTATCTATCTATCTATCTATCTACTTATCTATCTATCTATCTATCTATCTATCTATCTATCTATCTATCTTTATCTCTCTTTCTCTCTCTCTCTCTCTCTCTCTCACACACACACACACACACACACACACACACACACACACACACACACACACACACACACACACACACACACACACACACATCCAGAGATTTATTCTAATGCATACACCTGAAGTGGAACACATAAGATTAGAATAAAGAGGATCTAAACCTTACAGTGATTTAACATGGTTTAGGGATGTTTAGGGATGCACAAAACATCACACAGCCTGTCAGCTCTGCTCCTTATTAACACTGAGTTTGCAAGTCAGTTTGACACAATCTGTGAGTCTCTAACATTAAATATGTGAGTAGGACCAACCAGAACTATACCCCACCCAAACTTCCTCAAGCTGAGAAAGACACTTGGACAGTTTTTGTGTAGGAAGACTCATTATGTATATAAAGGTCGAATGGCAAGTGATGGGGTTAGTAAAACTGGTAGAAATATCAACGTAAGCCATTCTGATATCATTCGTAAATGATTTGTGTAGCCTTGCAGACATGTGTCGCTCAGACAATGACAGCAAGCAAATCAGACTCATATTCAAGATGCTGAACTGAATCCATCCATCCATCCATCCACAGGGTTGCGGGATGCTGGAGCCTATCCCAGCAGTCACTGGTCGGCAGGTGGGTAGACACCGTGGACAGGCTGCCAGGCCATCACAGGGCCCACACACACACATACACACACACACACATTCACACCTAGGGACAATTTAGTATGGCTGATTCAGCTGACTTACATGTCTTTGGACTGTGGGAAGAAACCAGAGCCCCCGGAGGAAACCCATGCAGACACAGGGAGAACATGCAAACTCCACACAGAGGATGACCCGGAATGACCCCAAAGGTTGGACTACCCCGGGGCTCGAACCCAGGACCTTCTTGCTGTGAGGCGACCGCGCTAACCACTGTGCCACTGTGCCGCCACTGAACTGAATCAAACTGTAAAAAAAAAAAAGAAAAAAGATGTGGGTGAAGTGTCAGGAAAAATGCTCTTAGCGGTATGTATATCAAATACACTTATTTTTTTACTGAGATATTTTACTTATTTATACGTGTGTGTAAAAACCAGGTGGTTTGGTTTAAATGTGGGCTGACATATTTTTCCATCTTTCTGTTTTCCCAGAATTGTCTGTTTAAATCCTCTGCAGTGCCACTAATGATACATAAAACTAATTTCTCTTTAAACTGTGTGCATGTGTGTGCATGCATGTGTGTGCACGTGCATGTGTGTGCATGCATGTGCATGTGTGTGCATGTACATGCATGTGTGCAGAATTTTGGGAGTCAGTATACAGACTACATGCAGAATAGCTGGAAGGGTAGTACACTCTATCAATTTGTGCAACCACCAAACATCGACTGTGGGCTTGTTAGGCCCCGCTGGCCACATACTGAAGCAAGGGTGCGTGATTATGACCGCTGGAATGAGTATCAACTTGTGTTTTTCGCATTAATATTAACACACTGCACTAAGTCTACCAGGAACAAATAATAACTCATAATTGATCAAAGTCCATCTTAATCATCATACGTAGTCGATTGTGTTATTTAGTCACACAGACATGGAGTTATACAGAGCTTCAGTTATGAGGCTGTCAAAGTCAGTGTGTCTAAAACCATTAACCAAAGCCCAGACCTCCTGAAAGGTGCACGCTCTCTCCTCCGTACATCCAGTCCCTTTGTTTCCAGCTGGCATGTTTCTAACACTGAATTGACTCCAATGGAAAATATGGGAGGGGTCTCCTTAGCTGACTCTGAGCAAACTATAGCCTTTTTCTCCACAAGGCCTCATTTTACCCAATTTATAGCTCTGGCAAATGTTTAAACGTGTAGTATACAGACAAAAAAAAAGAAAAGAAGTGATGATGTCAAAGCCCACACAATTTCTGCAAGGACGGCAAAAGTTTTGCAGAGAAGGACGAATATGTCCTGCACAGACTCAAGCTTGACATCACGTAGCGGGAGACCAAGAAGTTCTGACTGAATACAGCATGTTGGTTTGAGGGATTTTTCAGCACCAGCAATACCAGTCTCTGCTGGAATGGCTTCCCCTGTCTGTTGGTCACGGTGATCGTCACTTCCTGTAACATTCAGGTATATCGATCGGCTCCGGAGCGCTGAGAGTTTGCACAGTAGCAATGCCCTCCTCATGTGAAGACAAAGACCTTGGAAGAGGAGTGTCACGCAAACCGGACCACCCCTCACGCTTCATTTATCCATCGGCACCAGACTTCACAATGGGCTCCATGTACGAGAAGGATGAAAAGAAATTTTATTAACTTTATAGGGAGAAAAGAAACACCATGGATATCCTATGGACTTACACAAATCCTGCAAATACATAATGCCTCACTATATGGATACACCAACTAGTGAAAGCTGAATAACTCCAGCTGATAGAAACCTACATCTGCTCTCTAACAACGTCGGTCCTGCTCTTACATCGATGCCAGGCACGAAAAAACAAAAGATGCTTTGAAAATTAGGCCTATCTTAATTGGTATCTGGACATGTTCACAAATGATGGTAAAGTTATATTTATTCATTTTTTTACCCCCCCTTTTCTCCTCAATTGTATCCGGCCAATTACCCCACTCTTCTGCTCCACCTCCTCTGCCGATCCGGGGAGCGTTGCAGACTACCACATGCCTCCTCCGATGTGGAGTCGCCAGCTGCTTCTTTTCACCTGACAGTGAGGTGTTTCACCAGGGGGATGTAGCGTACGGGAGGATCACGCTATTCCCCCCAGTTCCCCCTCCCCCTTGAACAGGTGCCCCCGACTGACCAGAGGAGGTGCTAGTGCAGCGACCAGGACACATACCCACATCCGGCGTCCCACCTGCAGACACGGCCAATTGTGTCTGAAGGGACGCCCCGATCAAGCCGGAGGTAACGTGGGGATTCGAACCGGCGATCCCCGTGTTGGTAGGCAACAGAATAGACCGCTACCCAGATGCCCCGTAAAGTTATATTTAGTGGCACCAGCTGAACTTGTCAGGTCTGTTGCAACCATGTGTGACGCTGTTTGTCCGTTGTCGAGCTGAGAATAATCCACTTTCACTCCTGTGATGAAAGTATTCTGAAACCTTCTGAGCTGAAGTGTTCCCTCGTCCCGTCCCTGCCCATCCAGTTACCAGCCCTCTACTCTGACCTGACATACATGAAGGACTTTTACCACGCACAACAGCCGAGTCCAGAGTCACATAAACTTCTTAAACGACATGTTCGGCGCACACATTTTGTGCACAATAGCCATGTACAGGACTCGGTCAGAGGCTTTTACTGGGGTAACTCTTGAACAACGGTGAAAATGAGCTGGTAACCTAAGATGGCGACGGCCTTAATACACCATGGGGGATAATGTGGTGACATTTTACTGGCGGTCTTCTAAAATATGTATATTACAGTACAGTCACCTGTTCAGGCTTAGCCCCCCCCCCCCCAAATCGTAAAAGTTTTCTTAGTGTTTTTCCAATTAAAAAAAATCCAAACAAACAATATTTTAATGTATTATTTTTACAGAAATCTTTTGTTTTTGTTTTGCTTTTGTTTTTTGACTATCTCTTCATTCTCATACATCATATGAACAGGGCATATCCTCCTCATTATGAAGCAAGGTGTTGCTGTTAATACGATGATTAAGCTGATCCAGGCATGTACTCTGTCTCCATCACACTTATCCCTTTATCTGTTTCTTCTTCTTTCTTTTTTTCATTTGCGGTAGCTGGGTTTTTCCGATGTCTGAACTTGAGAGCCCGATGCATAAATGAAATATCCCTACTGTAACCAGGGTTAGGAAGGACGAAAACCCCCTTCCTTCAAAGCGAGCCCCCATAGAGGACAGTTACAGTTGCCCCTCCCTCTCGTGCCTCCAATAGACAGGGGCTTTAGCGGCCTCTAGCGGCTCCTATGGAGAAGTACACCTTACAGAACTGAAGTCTACTGACACCACAGGACAGAGCTGAGCGTTTTACACAGGATGCCATGTAACATGACATCAGTCTCAAATATCAGGGTCTGCTTGGCTCACCGAACACCCGCACGAATACGGATACTACGAAAAACCAACATCCTTCCAGTTTCTGTTTGTCGGATGGGAGTACAGCTGCTGTGACCACGGAGCTGGCTTTCATTTTCAATCAATACAGAGCAAATTAATATACAAAACTGAAATATTTTACAGTGTAGACCATGCACACGTCCGCCCGCCCCTTTTTCAGGCCTTCAATCCAACCATGCTGAATATCAACCAAGCTGCTATTCCAACACAATACAAAACAATACAGAAAAGGAAACAACAACAAAAAAGAAAAACAAACAAACATAAAATAATTGGAAGTTTCCCAACTTATCACTATGTGAAACAAGCTGTTTTCACACATGTCTTTCAGGTTCCCTGTGAGGGAGCAGCTTCGCGTTCCTTGAAAACTTGCTGGATGGTTGTTTTTTTTTAAAGCCAACGCTGCAGACCGTTCCCTCAGTTAACCTCCGTTTTCTTGTTCTGACAGCGAGCTGTTGGTTGTTGGTGTTGTGTTCACATCACGTAATGCTGAGAGCCGGCGTGTGAGGCCCAGGCTGTGGTTCGGGGCCAGGTGGGATTAGCAGCGGCTCGCGGTGACAACAAGAGACGACTGCACACATTTCACTCCTCCGTAAGCAGAGACGGAGAGAAGCCTGGGAATGTTATTGTGCCGGCCCGGCCCTCGGCCCACCGTCTAATTTGACTGTTGCCTTTTGCAAAGGGAATAGTTAAACACGGCGGACCACCCCAGAAAAGGGAATCGTTGGACCGAGTGCTTGAAAATATATATTCTGATATATCCTCTGCACCGTTGCACCTTATCGTCTCTTATTTCACCGGTGTACAGTCGATCCTTGTGTATATATTTCTGCAGCTTGTTGTGGTGTTGTTATTCTATGTTAAGTACACCGAGAGAGCCACGAAACCGGAGTCAAACTCCCATGTATGTGCAAAACCTACATGGCCAACAAACATGATTCTGATGAAAAGAAACGCATCCGCCCACCCGAAGCACTTGAACCCCCCCCCGTCACGTGGCGCTTCACCCCCGAACGCACAAAAACAACGCTTATTATCTGCGTGCATTTCTTCACAAAAACACGGCGTTTTACGGCCGCGGGCTGAGGAGGCGATATAATTACGACGGCCCGGCCACGTGTTTGCAGGGCGAGAGGTGAGCGCAGGTCAGATGAAAAGGAAGAGAGACTTTGGGAGGGCTTTAGGACATAAGCCCCCTCATCAGGTCAGCAATTACAGTGCATATGCCATTACAGGACTATGCAAGGCGGCGGGGGGGGGGGGGGGGGGGAGGAGGAGGAGGAGGAGAGAACAACCTTAAAAAGATTGTCATATAATTCCCTTTCTCCCCAACTCCCTGCCTTGTAACCCAGAAAGTGTGTTTAATAGCCCTTCTCATTAAGCATTACAACTGCTGGGAGAGAGAGAAAAATAGAAACGTTATTTTTCTGTTGATTTGTTTACATTCGCCCGAGGAACTTTACCGCCGAGGGAGCCAGAACTTTGGAGCAGAAAACCTTTCAGTCTCACTCAAAGCCAAAGTGGACTTATTATGTGACTGGCACAATTCCCAGTGTGGAATTAGGACTTTGAGCTCCGATAACGTTCTTCAATCCCGGCACAGCTCTGCTTTTACTGCTGGTGGTCACACACGGCGCTCTTTCCTGCCCTGAGCCAAGCTGGCCCAGGAACGAGACGTTTATAGGAGCACAACTTAAGACTGCTACTGTTGCTGCCCCTGTTTCCCATACTAATGAAGTGAAAAGTATTTGTGTAATTGTTCAATGATGCATTTATCCCTATGCTTTTCTTTTTTTTGTGGCTTTGTGTAATTCACGCGTGATTCGTGTGTGTGTGTGTGTGTGTGTGTGTGTGTACTTGTACGCTTATCTTTGTGAGGACCAATTTGGGTTTTAAACCATCAGAGTGAGGACATTTTCGCAAAGTGAGGACATTTTGGCTGGTCCTCACTTCTTCATGGGTCTATTCTAGGGTTAGGATTTGGGTTTAGGGTTAAGGTTAGAATTAGGATTAGGATTAAGTTAAAGTTAGGGTAAGGGTTAAGGGTTAAGGTTAGGAATGTAGTTATGATGGCTAAGGTTTGGTTTAAGAGCTAGGGAATAAATGAGGGGTCCTCACAAAGATAGAAATATGTATGTGTCTGTGTGTGCTTGTGTGTATGTGTGTCTCTATGTGTCTGTGTGTGTCTGTATGTCTCTGTTTGTGGTTGTGCCTGTGTGTATTTGTGTCTCTATGTGTGTGCGTATGTATCTGTATATGTGTGTCTCTGTGTGTATGTGTGTGTCTCTGTATGTGTGTGTATGTCTCTGTTTGTGGTTGTGTCTGTGTGTATTTGTGTCTCTGTGTGTGTGCATGTGTGTCTGTGTGTATCTGTATATGTGTGTCTCTGTATGTGTGTGTATGTGTGTACAAATTGTTTATAACTTTGCTATTATGTGTGTGTCTACTATATACGTGTACTTGTGAAACCGAGCATCCATTTTGTGTGTTGGTGTGTGTTGAAGTAGCTGTCTGTGTGACGCTGTGCCGGCCTGCTGTCCAGCTCCTGCAGGCCAGGCCTGCCAAACCATCCACACTTGCTCAGCTCCCGTTCACTGTGAGTAAAGTCTGTCAAGCGGCTCTTGTTCTGCGGCGGAGCAGCCAGGCCTGTGTGGCGCTGGCTTGACACGGCCAAACAATAGCACCAAAATCTTTCAATCTCCTTAATGTTCGCTAAGCTAACCGCGTGTGCCAGGTATCCTTAAGCAGATTGCCGAGAACTACATTTTACAATTAGTGATACAACCACCAGCCGTTTCAGCACTTCTGGGCGCTTTTTCCTCAAAAGCCCCAAAAATCTGATTTCCCCCCCATTATTTCTGCAGTCTGATCCCGTCGGCCTGCTGTGTCCTGGGCAGATTATGATTTGGCGTGATGAAGTAAAGTAATCAAATCATGCTACTGCTGAGGAGCATTGTTTCTGCTGAGCGGAAGAGAAAGTGAGCTTTGTCTGACTGGCTGCTTGCGTGTGAGTGAGAAAAGAGAGAGAGAGAGAGAGAGAGAGAGAGTGAGCGAGAGAGCGAGCAAGAGAGGGAGAGAGAGAGAAAGAAAGACGGGGGAGAGGGATAGAGCGAGAGGGAGAGAGAGGGGGAGAGAGGGAGAGAGAGGGGGAGAGTGAGAGGGAGAGAGAAATAGAGGGGGGGAGAGAGAGCAAGAAAGAGAGGGAGAGAGAGGCAGAGAGAGTGAGCGAGAGAGCGAGCAAGAGAGGGAGAGAGAGAGAAAGAAAGACAGGGGAGAGGGATAGAGAGAGAGGGAGCAAGAGACGGAGAGAGGGAGAGAGAGAGAAATAGAGGGGGAGAGAGAGCAAGAGAGAGAGGGAGAGAGAGGGGGAGAGTGAGAGGGAGAGAGAAATAGAGGGGGGGAGAGAGAGCAAGAAAGAGAGGGAGAGAGAGGCAGAGAGAGTGAGCGAGAGAGCGAGCAAGAGAGGGAGAGAGAGAGAAAGAAAGACAGGGGAGAGGGATAGAGAGAGAGGGAGCAAGAGACGGAGAGAGGGAGAGAGAGAGAAATAGAGGGGGAGAGAGAGCGAGCAAGAGAGGGAGAGAGAGAGAAAGAAAGACAGGGGAGAGGGATAGAGAGAGAGGGAGCAAGAGACGGAGAGAGGGAGAGAGAGAGAAATAGAGGGGGAGAGAGAGCAAGAGAGAGAGGGAGAGAAAGAGAGAGTCACATGATAACAAGCCAAGTTAGTATAAAAAGGAAAACAATTTGGATATTGAAGATTGATAAAGCCAACACATTTCAATACTCTCCTCTATTTTACTAAAATCCAACAACATAGGCTTCACACAGGCTCATTTACACACACACACACACACGCACGCACGCACACGCACACACACACGCACATACATATGCACACACACAAACATGCACAAACACACATGCACACAAACACACATGCAGACACACAACCCCCCCCACATACACACACACAAAGTGACACAAACACATGCACACAAACGCACATACACACACAAAGTGACACACACACATGCACACAAACACACATGCACACAAACACACATGCACACACACAAAGTGAGTCAAGCAGAGAAACAGATAGACAGACACACATACAGACACACACACAGGCCCTGCAGGGCCTTTCTCTCTATCCCAGGATTGGACAATGGACACTTTGTAACCCCAACTTGTGCGCGCATGCGCGCACACACACACACACACACACACACACACACACACACACACACACACACACACACACACACACACAAGCACACACACAAACTCTCTCTCTCTCGCTCTCTAACAACCCCCTACCGTCTTCCAGCACATCCTTTCCCTCCTTAATGGGAGATTATGCAAATCGCCCCTGCTGCTGCAGCGGCCTGCGTTGCGTGTAAGTGATGGGTATTCAGCGGCCTATAGTCTGTCACAGTCAGCGTGTCAGTCAGGATGAATGAATGCCTCTACTCATACCCACAGCCCAATCAGAAAGATATGAATATAGACTTACTACTAAGAAACATGACAGTTGTTTCAACCATAACACTAAATAAATAAATAAATAAATAAATAAAAGTCCCAAACCATTCAAAAGCCCCAGCGGGGGTACTTTTCTGGATTGCTTACATTCCCAACCAAAGAGTGTTTTGCAGATCTTTCATCAATGAAAACGTTTGGGCTTTTTTTTTTTTTGTACTTTCAGGATATTTGAGTCATCTGCAGCAGCCACAGATGGTCTGTCCAAAGGCCACATGGGACGGGCTTCGAGTCAACAGACGTCTATCTACTGCATGGGCCGAGAAGCCGTATTTGTCCGTTCTGATCCACGACTGACCTTTTTCGTCTGCGCAGAACTGTTTCAGATGACAAGGCGGGCCCGACGAGGAGGCCCACACCAACAATCACACAATCCGCACAATCACAACACACATCATCAGCTGAGTTTAACGTTTTCATGTCTTCTCTGGTGCTACATGAGACGAAGATGAGGCAGGGTGTCTCACACACACACACACACACACACACACACACACACACACACACACACACACACACACACACACACACAGTAGAGATTCATTTCTTGAAGCTACTTTTAATACAGGACCCTTTGTGTATTTGTAGTATACTGACTGTAGTTACACTTTAAACAGAGTTTTTGAGATAATTATTATTTATAAACTGTAAACTTCCCTCTTAATTCTCATCAATAGTAAAATACTCCCATTATAGTTAGCACATTTCAAGTGGACGGAGTATTTAAAACACATTTTGATGCGTCTAAATATGATTCAGAAGCAAGAGGATGCGACCTGCAGAATTCCCCAGATTTTAGTGAATGAAAGGCAGGAGAGCCAGTGGCAGCTGTGTGTGTGTGTGCGACCCGGTGCTGTGATCGCAGCGTCTGGGCCCCAGGCTCACGGGGCAGTGTAAATGATCCTCGGTGGAAAAGGAGAGCGACTCTCTCCCGCAAAACCAGTCATACCTGTGCGGTACACATATACACGTAGCACCGCCACTGCTGACACACAACGTTTAAAGTGTACGACTCAGACGTGTTGCGATAGTTTGACGACACACGCCTGTCAGACGTGAAATGTTCGGTGAGTGGCGTGCGCGCTCGCCCGCCCACCAGCCACCCCGAACACACTCACACACACACTCACACACACACTCACGCACACACACGCACACTACCGGCTTGCTACATACAACAACACAACAGCAACACACACACCCCACACACACACACACACACACTACCGGATTTCTACATACAACAACAACAACAACACACAAACACACACACTACCAGCTTGCCCTACACACACACACACACACACACACACACACACACACTACCGGATTTCTACATACAACAACAACAACAACACACAAACACACACACTACCAGCTTGCCACACACACACACACACACACACACACACACACACACACACACACACACACACACACACACACACTACCGGACTTGCTACATACAACACACACACACACACACACACACACACACACACACACACACACACACACACACACACACTGCCGGCGTGCTACGTACAACAGCAGTTAGGCTGGGGGTCAGGCCGGGACACAGGTTACCACAGGGTTAAAGCCTCCTGCACATGAGAAAAACACTAGAAACAGATTTAAGAGAGAGGTGGATGCCAAGAGTGCCATCTGTTTTAGTTACCCCCCCCCCCCTTCCCAGTTCCCTCTGTCCTTCTCCCCACTCCACCCCACCCCCCCGGGCTCCCCCCTCTCTTTCTCTCCTCTGCATTCCCCTGTTCCCCCTCTCATACTGGAGACATACAGTACATATTTTGTCAACATTCAATAGGACACTCAGAATCCATTTTCCTAGCACTTCTTCAGGGCTAATAATAAACCAAGATAGCATACAGTAGATATGAGGGGGGCTTTTTTTGGGGGGGGGTGGAGGTGATGGTGTGTGTGTGTGTATGGTTGGGTGGGGGGGGGTGCTAAGATAAGTCCAAATCTGGCAACCATCTCAAGTGTAATGACACCTCCATCTCAATGGAGAACCATTCCCTTTTGTCTTCACTTGCATGGGAGCTCTTTCTTTTTACTGTTTTGTTCCCACTAAACCCATGGAACATTTGCCAACATTTTTAAGAGCTGCGAAAAGCAGGATTTTTTTTTCCTGATGGTTTTTAAGTCTTCCACCTCGCAGGTGTTTCTTTTTAAGGCGTGCTTGACAATGCCAAGCTCGTCTTGGCTCGTCTTGAATGCCGGGGGCCTCGGGGAGGGGAGGAGAGGAGGGGAGGGAGGGAGAGGGGGGGTTAGAGAAATCTTATTGATTAGCAGTAGTCGCTTCCCTTTTCTTTATCTCTCCACCACTCTTCTTCTCTGCCTCCCGTCACTCCATCGCCACTCACTTTGTTAAATGCGAGTTGGGAATGGCAAACTTTTGCAAGGCAGGCCAAAAAAAAAAAGAAAAAGAAAAGGGGGGGACAGCAGGAGAAACCTGAACTAAAACTTAAACCCGCCTGCTTTTCTCACAGGCAGAGCGAGAGAGAAACAAAGCTATGGCCTAAAGAGGGGCTTAATTTTTTTCCAAGATGGCGTACAGTGAGAGTGTGTGTGTGTGTGTGTGTGTCTGTACGTGTGCATGAAGTCGACGTGTCAGAGTAGCTTAAGGCCCGATGCTTCCAGTTCTGAGGGTCTTGAGCCGTCCGCCGCCTTTCTGGGATGTCGTCAAAACTGATTTATGACGCACGCCTCCAAGCCGACAGTATGCATAATGCGGGGAGTTAATGAGGATAATAAACGCTATCTCATTCTGGCGTGGTCACGTTTATCTGATTAATATTCTGGGGTTTGATACGATCTCGCTTCCAAACCTCGGTTCAGTAACGTCGAACGCGATTACTGCACTTTAGCACCATCGTGTGGTCTAAAGACGTACTGCAGGCTGCGATAGATAACTGTGTGTGGGGGGGTTAAGCTATGTAATCTTTATTGGCAATTTGCTGAGAGAGTCATGTAAAATAATCAGTATATAAACGTGTCATTGTCCTCTAGAGAATGGACCAATTTAACTTAGATCCAAACCTCCATGTGTGAGAAAGAGAGGGAGAGAGACTGAATAAACAGGTGGACAGCCAGTTAGGATCAGTCATACACCTGCTAGACGGGGGAAAAAAAGACAGGACATGGGGGGGGGTAGAGAGAGGGATGAAAAGAGGGAATAGGGAAAGAAGTACCATCTGTTTTTTCAGGAAGAGTAAGAACAAACACCATGAGAGGCAACATGTCGGCCCGGCCCCGCTGGATGAGAAAGGAGGCATGGGAGAAGGAAACAGCGAGGGGCGAGGAGAAGTTCAGAAAAGAAAGAGAGGCGAGAAGACGACGCGGGGAAAAACGCGGGTTTGAATCAGAGTTAACGGGTAGGAGCAGAGAGGGAAAGAGGGACAGACAAAAGCGGACGGGACGGAAAGACGTCTGCTTTCTGATAATGGAGGGAAACGGATCAAGTGTGCGCATGGAGAGAGAGACTGGGGAAGGGGATGATGGGAGCGAGGGAGTCGGGGAGAGGGAGAAGGAGGGGGGGTGTCTGGCAGTGGTGCGAGCGCACTGGGCACGCTCACATCAGGAGGGGACATGACTCGACATGCCGGCTCGGCCCAGCTGGGTCAATGTTTTGCGCTGCCATGTTGTTTTGGCTTGGCGCAGGCCTCCCCTTCAAATGCACACGCGCACCCCCCCCCCCCTACACACACACACACACACACACACAGAAAAACAAATCCGATGCCCCCTTCTCTTTTCCCTCCATTCTCTCCCTCCATCTCATATCTAGACACACACTCCCTCATAGGCAACCGCACACACTCTCACACCCAAAATGCCATGGTTTTGGCGAGCGCCGGCCGGGTGGGCCGAAGCCCTGGACTAATGGAAACGCCAAACTCGTTACTCTAACGCTGGGTGACAAGGGCACCTTGGGCTGCAGATGTTCTTGCCGATGACAGATGGAGCCTGGCACTGCCAGGGGACAGTGGACCAGGCCTGCGCCAGCTCCATGCCACCTGCACCCTTCTTCTATACCCCTCCACATACACACACACACACACACACACACACACACACACATACGCGTGTGTGCATGCACACAAGTCCCCCCCCCACACACACACACACACAGTCTATCTCTCTTGCACACTAGCAAGCTAACCCCCCCTTCCCCCATGCATGCACGCACACACACACACACACACACACACACACACACACACACACACACACACACACACACTCCCATGTGTAGCCTATGTCTGTCTGTCCCTCCATCAGTCTTCTTCTCCCTCCCTATTCCACCTCCCCTTCCCGATGCGATGGCAGTGTGGTTTTTGGAGACGCACATCCATCCATCACATTAGCACAATGCGTTTTGGTAAAAACGTGCCTGTGTTGCTATCGGCGCTATTAAGGGTAAGACGGATCAAGTTTCCTGTTGTGTAAATCATGACGGGGGAGAACAGGGAGACCGGTGAGACCCGTAGAAACACATTCAGCCAGCGAAGTTGACCGTCAACGGCGAGGGAGCGGGTATAATCCATCGCAATCTTTGGTCTTAAACACCAAGTAGATTCCAGGATGGTTAATGAATGATAGAGAGTGTGTAATGACACCATTCATCTTCATGGAAGCGGTGACAGCCTACTGGAAGTGATTCCCCAGCCTGGCTAAAAAACAGGCAGTCCAGCAAGATAGATTGCTCGGTGCGATTGGTTGCTAGATTACCAAAGTCTGTTTTGCTTTGGTTTTAATTTTGCTTTTTTTTTTCCTTTTGCAACCCTTTTTTGGCGGACTTCACGAGCTATCCTGAACTGACACCAGTAAAGCGCTTCGCGTCGCCAGATATAGTTCTAGATAGATGGTTTTCTCCAGTAAAATAAAAGTTTTTTGTTTTTTTTATATCGCTGCTCAACCACATTTCTCAAATTGGCCGACCCGGGCTCGAGAAATCCTCGGCACGACGAAGGAAACGCTGCAACCCCGAGATGGGGAGAGAGAGAGGAAGGGGTGATACAGATAGATGAACGGATAAAGATGATGAACGGACAATGTGAGAGTCACTGGGAAAGCGGACATCATTTCCAGATATAAATCCCAACACATTGTCCTTCTGCTTGGGATTCCAAACACACACACACACACACACACACACACACACACACACACACACACACACACACACACACACACACAGATCAGGGTTTCATCCATCCTCTGCTTCATAAGTTTCTGTAAAGCTAACTAAGCCTGGTTGTGGTCTTTCCCACCGACTGCATCTGTTTGGTTCTTCAGAAGCCCCTTGACGGGCGGGAATTTAGGGATGGCAAATCCGAGCGACCCAGTGAGGAATACGTTTTGGGGCTTACCAGTCGTCTTGATTTACTGTGGGAACAGGGCAGAAATGTGCATCTTCATAATCAATATTTAGTAGGAGCCAGCCTGATTCAAATCCCCTCAGCAGATTCCAGGGTTGCATTGTGGTTGCAGCTTTGGAGACAGTTTGTGTGTGTGTGTGTGTGTGCGCGCGCGCGTGTGAGTAACCTCACCCCACCCCACCCCCTCTGTGCTACATGCCCCCTCCCACTACTCTTTCCCCACTCTTGCATCACCCCCCCATCCCTTTATTCTGCCCCCCCCTCCCCAAACTCCATATCCAAAAAACATGTGCGGCTTGTCATTTCAACTCCCTCCCCAGTGGAGAAGGGCCCCTAACAAAACAAAACAATTATCTCTCCCCTCGCTAGGACCCGGCTGGCACTCCTCCCTACGACCTACCTCCCTCTCGCTATTTGTCTCTCTCTCTCTCTCTCTCTCTCTCTCTCTCTCTCTCTCTCTCTCTCTCTCTCTCTCTCTCTCTCTCCCTCTCGCTCTCGCTCTCTCTCTCTCTTCCCCTCTGTCATTTCTCGACAATAAGTTGAGTGGAGGGTCTCTTAAGTGCTCCTGCAGCAGAGCGCCTTGTTGCTTTCAGGGCTTCATGTTTCTTTTAAACGTCACCACGGCAAAGGAGGCACCGAGTGGCAGCGGCAGGCAGAGGAGCAGTTGGAAAGAAGGGGAGAGAGAGAGGGTGCGAGTGCCCCTCGGTGAGCGGAAAAGCAATAAGACCGGGGTGGGTGGGGTGGGGGGGCATCGCAAATGGATAATGGCATGTAGCGGACGCCACGGTTACTGGGCAGGCGCCGAGGATGGGGGGACGGGGTAGGGAGCTGTGGGGGGGGGGGGTTGGACGTGTTGGCATTGGGCGGGAAAGCAAGTTCCACCGTGCCAGGTTTTAATTACTTTAATGGGAGTCATTAGCAGAGCGAGCATGAGAGACATCACCTGCATGGCACGCAGGACCGCACCTGCCACGGCGACATCGTTATCATCAACACACTCCGGGAGAGGCCTCAGCTGACAGCTCCGCGCCACACGAAACAAACGCACATATGCTGACACTCAGGTTCGCGCACGGGGTAGACTCCAGTGCACGCGTGGGCGCACAAGCCAAAGCCTAGTTAAGAAAGGAGAAGCTCGACAAATTTTGCTTTTTTTCAGAAAGTCAGAAGAACAGGGATAGTCACAACTGGTAGGGACGTGTGTATGCCCATCTCACACTTTTGGGGACGATGAGTTCAGCGCCTTTCACGCCCACGCTAGTACGTACTGTGGCCCTTCTCCCGTCAATGTGACACCACAGCCAGCCTGTCCCCCCCCCCTCCCCGCCCCCCCCCCGCCCACTGAGACCTGGGTGAAACTATCTAGAAAAGGCCTCAAAAACATGGATGGACCTAAGAGAAGACTGCTCCTTTACAAACCACAACCTCGCCTCACCTCCTTCTCCTCACCATGTGGATGTGGATGTACTGGCTGCCAGTCAGATGGACACAGGCCACCTTGTGAGCACTGCTTGTAAAGGAGGTATAACTAAGGGCTCTTCATGGTTGTGCTTTACTTGCACCTGCTTACTAGCAGTTCACAACACCAGGAGCAATGATGTGAAGCTATGGCTGCTTACCCGAAGGACCTGTATGGACAGACGCACATCCATTTTGTCTTTTAACGCTGTCAGGCTTTGTTATCAATAGCGGCGGTAATTACAGTAGAGGTAGCAATAGCTTTATTGAAATACCCCAAACATGGTTTTATCTGGATTCATTCCACGGCTATGTTGGAATACTTTGTTCTGATTGGTCGGTTATGTCTGAATAGCAGACCATTGTCAAGCTGCTGCCTCGTCACTGTTCTCGTTGTGTTCCAAATGAATACACTTCATGAGGCCTGTGTGTGTCGGCTAATTTTTATTTCCTGTCAGTTCATTGGTTTTATTCGCAAGGTAAAGGTCTTCATGGAGACAACCCCCCCTCCCCTCCACTGTGCATCGGGGGGGTTCTTCTCCTCCGTGTCCGTCATTATGTTACCTGCAGGCTGCATCAGCATCTATTCTCAGGCATTGTGCAGGTGAAGTGTCTGCAAGATGGAGGGCATCAAACTAGACTGTTAACTCCAACGGTTGGATTTCTGTTTAGCTGGTAAAGACTAATAACACGGTGTCGGGGAGGTGCCGCCACAGCATCCACTCTTCTTCTCAGCATTCTTTCATTATCACTAAATGTAGTCATTTTTTTGTGTGGCTTTTTCCCCTCTTTTTCTCCCCAATTGTACCTGGCCAATTACCCCACTCTTCCGAGACGTCCCGGTCACTGCTCCAACCCCCAACCCCGCCGCCGGTCCGGGGAGGGCAGCAGACTACCACATGCTTCCTCCGATACATGTGGAGTCGTAGTGCGTGGGAGTATCACGCCCCCCCCCCCCCAAACAGGCGCCCCAACCGACCAGAGGCGCTAGGGCGGCGACCAGGACACATACCCACATCCGGCTTCCCACCCACAGACATGGCCAATTGTATTTGTAGGAACGCCCAACCAAGTTGGAGATAATACAGGGATTCGAACCAGCAATCCTTGTGTTGGTAGGCAACAGAATAGGCTGCTATGCTACCCGGACGCCCTAAATGATGTCATTAAAGGCGTTCATGAAATGTTTTGACTTCTGCATCTGTTGCCACACAGTCTACTTTGCCCACTTGGCACCTATCACACATCTATTGGTCCTGGAGGAGGGGTCCCTGCTCTGACATTCTTCCTCAGGCATCTCCTACTTTTTTCACAAAAGTTTTGTTTTCTCTGTGGAGTTTTTCCTCCTCCAAACCGAGGGTCTAAAGACGGAAGACGTCATCCATCGTTGCGTACTGTATCTGCCTGTTTTACACCGTGTAAAATTACAGCCCTCTGAGGCTGTAACGAGGATTTAGGAGGATACAAAAAAACTTGACTGGATTTTAAGATAATTTGAGGCATGTGTAGGCCTTGCTTCACACATTTCCCTCGGAACTCGGTACCCTAAAAAAATGACACTTAAGTGACTGGCTTTGCGTTTAAATAATCTGATAGATTATAAATGGTATAAATAATCTATCTGGTTTATGATTGAGCTGCTCATTACATTACAGCGTTTCTCCACTTGTAGTCTTCATCGCTTCCAACTCAGTCCTGAAACATCCTGGGGTCTCCCCAATCTTCCATTGGGGAGACCTCCCCTGGGGTCTCATACCAGAGCCTAGAGGAGATTGATGAGCCCAGCATCTTCTATCCAGTCAGTTTTTTTTTCTTCCCTCCAGGAAGAAACCCTGATGACTAAAGATAAATCTGCTCAACCTTCCTCTCTGGAGAAATCTCTATTAGCTGGTATGTCCCACTGAGGACAAGGTGCTTCATTTGAGAATAGGGAGCAGACAAATAGGGCCGTGTGTAAGAGGCCCTTTTTGAATAAAGTTCCCCAGATTTGGGGCTACTTCTGTTCAGCTACGGACACCAGTTACCATCCATCCATCCATTATCCAAACTGCTTACCCTGCTCTCAGGGTCACTGGGATGCTGGAGCCTATCCCAGCAGTCATTGGGCAGCAGGCGGGGATACACTCTGGACAGGCTGCCAGAATATCACAGGGCTCACACACACAAACACACACACATTCTTCATTGTTTTAGAAAGGTGCAATATAAATAAAATTATTATTACATTCACACCTAGGGACAATTTAGTACGGCCGATTCACCTGACCTACATGTCTCTGGACTGTGGGAGAAAGCCCACGCAGACACGGGGAGAACATGCAAACTCCATACAGAGGATGACCCGGGACGACCCCCAAGGTGGGACTACCCAGGGGCTCAAACCCCGGACCTTCTTGCTGTGAGGCGACCGCGCACTGAGCCACCATGCCCCCCCCCCCCCATCAGTTATCCGTGTGTGTAAAAACACCAGACGTAGGTTGCAAATAAAATACATCTCCTGCCGTCAACAGCTAATCATTGTAAATGATGCCTTCAATTAGTAAATTCGAGTTACGATACGATCAACCACACTGGACTCTTCCATCCTCGAGTCAACTCCCCCATGACGCACCTTGATTTGAAAGAGGATATAGGTTGTGCCACCCCTGCCTCCCCTCCGTCCCCCACCTCCTCAACCCGCTCCTTTCCGACTGTTAAAAGGCCTACCCACAGAGAGAAAGGGCAGGCAGCTCATTGTGCATCTTAAAGCGCTAACTAGGCCACTTAGCGCACTGTGACGCTGATCTGATCCCCGAGGCGCTGGAGTTGGCAGCGGGCCCTCCCCCTCGCAGCTCCTTCCTTTTTCCCCTCGCCATGGGAACCAGGCCATCCTTAACCGCGCAAGAGTGCTCCGCCGGATCCCACAATGCAAAGGGGGCTGACATCTGTCTCACTAAGTGGTATACTCGCTTGTGCATCTTGTTTGTTCTATCAACAACCCAAGCACACCCCCCCCCCCCACACACACACACCTCCTCCTCCTTCACTCCTTTTTTTATACCTTTCTTTCTTTAAGCGAAACGGGAAAAAAGAATGGAGGAAGCACAGTCGAGAAATTCGGGTCGTAAAAGGCACAGAGAAAGTAAAAGCCCTCGCCTCGCCCCACGACGCATCACTTCCATCTCCATGGGTGTAATTACACAGGCAAGTGTACCAGCATGTAATGGCAGACCCAAAAACAGTGCAAGGAAAGCCATAAACTGAGCAGATTGTTTCAATCCACAACTACCCTCTCTAACCATGAGGAATGGAGATTAGGTGTGCAGAGTAAGGCGGTGTTTTTAGCTTCCTAACCTCGCCACTGACTGCATATTTAGAGAAAACAAAGGCCCCATGATAAAGTGGCCCCTTAATTCACAGTTAAGACCTATAGGCAAATATTTGTCCTATCAATCCTGGAAAATTTAGCCATCATCCTCAGATGCAAATCACATGCTAATGGGATCCGGGGGCCAAATGCACCCCTGTAGTGCAATGAACGCTTATGTTTTTTGTTTTTTCTTCAGAGAGCCCACGTGAATGCAAATGGCCATCTAAGCATCCATCTTGACAGGCTGCCAAAGGAACGTAAAGAGCCCCTGTCTTTATGCTCTTCTGGGAATGTATGTCGGGATGTGTGAGATGAGTTCACTTTACCAGGCCCAGGTGCCAGGAAATGAATGAATAATAGGTTTTATGGGCCCTAAATGAAAGACACACACACACACACACACACACACACACACACACACAATCACAAATACAAGCTAACTCGAGTGCATCTGCAGTGAGGGATGGTCAAATTCCCACAGCTACTGTGAAAAGAGATTGGGCATGAGAGAATAGGTGGTTCTTATACATAATTCAGGGGTCCATGCTGAAACAATTATGTTTGCTTACTGCTAAGGACCTGTGTACAAAAGCTCATTACTCTACAGCTTGGTGCTTTCAGATCTAAGTGCTGCGTGCCAGAAGTCGATGAAACACGGCATCTTAATAAAATATGGGCGCTGATACTCAAAGAGCTGAATACAAGAGCGGGCGGAAAAGAAAACAACAAATGCTCTTCATGTTTTCATTTGGGCGTAGCATGCTAACTAAATTGCACTTGTCAATCTAGGCATGGCGGGCCGAAGCAGATTTAGAAGAGCGGACAAAAAAAAAGGATATGGAGAAATAAATGGTTTTAATGATAATATAACAAACCACAGCATTTCAGCTTAAATAAACTTCAACAAAGGTCTTCAACATTAACACAGTCCAGTGTGGACAAATCTAACGCCATCTGTTTCAACAGAAAATTACATGACCAAGATTGAGGTCACATTGTCACACTGTAAAAAATAATCTGCTGGTTTAGCTTAAAAATGTAAGGCCCCATGTTATGGAGAAGTGATCATCTATCGTTTGAGTTTTACACACTCTAGCTGAGATTTGTCAGAAAAGGGCTTGAAATAGGTTGCCTTACTTCTTTAAATTAAACCAGCAGATAAATTTTTACAGTGCAGAAATCTGTAGAGGTATTATCCTCCAAGTCATTACAAGGGATAAGACATTTAGACTCCTAAAGAAAGGTATGGTAACAACTACAGCTAAATATTTTCAGTGTCCAATGTTCATTGTCCACTATGTCTGTCATTAACTCATGGGCAAAACACACGGTCTGGTAGATCTTTGTTTCTTTGCTGGCAGCCGAAACACAACTAGAGGTGCCTGGAGGCCGCAGCCTCACCGTTTTCTTCCTCACGACCCGTTTCACACTTACACTCATCCACCACCATCACCTGCTTCTCACGGACCTCTGCTCCACAGCGCAAATGCACTGCCACGGTGTGAGCCCTGGAAGGAGCGCAGCGGGAGCAGGGCATATGGTGCCGGCCTTCCCTACCCGCGGCCAGGCCAGCCAGCTCCGCCCCGGATGGCATGAACAGGGAGCTGCACTGGCCGAAGCACAGCCTGTTGGGCACCGTCACCGTGTGACATCCCTCTGCTGCCACCCGCTGAAAAGACGACAGAGCAGCAAAATTAAGTCTGTCCAACTAGAAAACTATTAAAGCAACACATCACTGTCTGCACTATTTTGTCTGTCAAAGTTGCCACACTGAAAGCTTTTCAGCAAAGCAAGAAAAAGAGAGAGAAGCTTCAAATATGCTGCCATAAGACCACTTCAGTCTGACAAAGACTTTTTATTTATGTGTTTGTACCTGAGCAGTAATGTAGCGGTGAAATAAAAAGGCAGATAAACTATGATCTTCAGTCAAAGATCATCATTAGGCAACCAAGTCAGTATGGGCAGCACCATCAGAAAAGCATTAATTTATTTTCCCATTGAAATACACAATTCTCTATAACCTACATCAGTTTGTAGGTATTAACTTTGATTAATACTGTGAATTTGTAGTGAAGATTGTAATTTAGGCTGATTAATGAAGATGTGATGGAGATTCATGTTAGGCTTAAAAAAGGTGGGTAAACTGTATCTAGGTGTGTTTGCCCTGCACTACACCACTGTACCTGAGTGAAAGGTATGGCGGTGCATGTCTGTGTAGCCGTGTCCTTCAGACTAACAGGCAAAGACATAGTCATTTTCCCCTGCTCTCCTTTATCCATGATCCTCTGCCACATCTGCATCCCTTGCCTCTTCTTCAGCTCCAGCACGGAGGGGTTTTCAGGGCGCAGATGGTGGAGCGGGCTCACGGGGTTTTTGGGGACCGGGGCAGGGCCGGGTCGTCCACGGGACAAGAACGCCGGAAATGGCCTTTTGGAGGCCAAGGAGGCCGCCCCTCTTGGAGCTAGCCCTCGTCTGAGGTGCCCTGACGCGGACAGGAGCTGCGGATTCAGTCGGACCACTCTGACAAGTCCTTGGACGGGTTCGTCTGGTCCACGGCCAGATGACTCAAAATCAGCCCTTGACCCTTTCAGGATGTTGTCAACGCTGGTAAGAGGGAAAGTTACAGCTACGGCCGCCCACGATGACAACAACACCGTTCTGAGGAAGACAGCCATATTTGGACCCAAACGTGGAAAATTCTTGGAAAAGATTCGGCAAATGAGACGAGATTCAGAAAAAAAGGGTCAAAAAATCAAACCAAGAAACACAATGTTGGCGTGGTCGTCTTATGGTTCAAGGTTGCAGAGGGTAACCTTGCCGTCAGTGCTTCCTCCGTGAAGCAGATGGAGTCTTATATAGAGAGAGACCGTGAGCCTCCTGTTCTCACCTGTGCTTCAGACTCAGGAAGGTGTCGCAATTCCCATACCAGACCTGAAATCACACCTAAGTAAAAGCTCTAGGCCCTGGATGAATGCCACATGAAAGGATTTAACTTTCAAGATGACTCTTTGAAAAGCAGTCATAAAACTGCTTAACATCTTAAAAAAAAGGGGGGGGGTAATTGGGTTTTTAAAAAAACCAAGATTTAGAGGTTGGTTAGACTGACACGGAATGGACAACATCCAGAAAGACTCCTTTTTTCTTTTTTGGATACAACTTTGCCCTAGCCTTGGTAAAAAAAAAAAAAAAAAAAAAAAAGAAACAGTCTATGACTGAATTTGATTTGTATCTGTTTTAAACATCCTGTGGACTAAATGAGGTTGCATATTGCGGGCGGCACGGTGGCCCAGTGGTTAGCACTGTTGCCTCACAGCAAGAAGGTCCTGGGTTCGAACCCCAGGCCGTCCTTTCTGTGTTGAGTCTGCATGTTCTCCCCATGTCTGCGTGGATTTCCTCCGAGTGCTCTGGTTTCCTCCCAGCATCAAAAAGACATGCATGTTAGGGTTAACACTCCTGTCTGTGCCCCTGAGCAAGGCAGTGGAAAGAAGAACTGGAGTCGGTCCTCAGGTGCTGCAGCTGCCCACTGCTCTTATACAATAAGATGGGTTAAATGCAGAGAACAAGTTCATTGTAAGAATACAAAGTCGAATAAAGTGGCTTTCATTGCATTTCACATGTGAGACTTTGTTTTGCACCAATGCGACCAAAAGCAAGAAGAACAAACAGACACTAATCATTTTTATAATTCTTTCATTATCCCAACCACTTTTCCTGCTCTCAAGCTCACAGGGATGCTGGAGCCTATCCCAGCAGTCATTGGCCGGCAAGCAGGGAGACACCCTGGAAAGGCCGCCAGGCCATCAGGGGCCGACACAAACACACACCAAGAGACAATTTAGTACAGCTGATTCACCTGACCTATGTGGCTCTGGACTGCAGGATGACCCCAAGTGTGGACTACCCCGGGGCTTGAACACAGGACCTTCTTGTTGTGAGACGACCATGCTATCCACTACACCACCGTGCCGCCCTCATTTTTATAAATTACACACACACACACACATACACACACACACACACTATAAATAAATACATATAAACTATAGATACATGTGTTGGCCCTTTGTGACGGACTGGCGGCCTGTACAGGGTGTCTCCCTGCCTGCCGCTCAGTGACTGCTGGGATAGGCTCCAGCATCCCGTGACCCGAATTCGGATAAGCGGTTTGAATAATGGATGGATGGAAAATATATATAAAAATATAAATATAATAGTAAATATCCATCCATCCATTATCCGAACCGCTTAGCCTGCTCTCAGGGTTGCAGGGATGTTGGAGCCTATCCTAGCAGTCACTGGGCGGCAGGCAGGGAGACACCCTGTACAGGCCGCCAGGCCATCACACAGGGCCGACACACACACACACACACACACACACACACACACACACACACACACACACACACACACACACACACTCACACACACACCTATATAAATATATATTATAATCTTTTTTTTATGAATTTAACAGTTTGATGCACCTTAATTATCACCAACATATATCTTCATAGCAGGACTGTGATGCAGATTGCACTAGAAATGACTTGCCCTCTTGGCCATTACTATTCCAAAACCTTGCAGGTTAACAACAGACTGGACCTCGGACCCAGTTTCATTGAAAAGTGACACTAAATAAGCTCTGAAAACATAACCAAATTCCCACGCCATGTCTTGAGAGACAATACTGTGTTTAAAGAAGGGGTGGATATATCGTCATTCAACAACCAAACTCAGTCAACTGAGAAAAGTATTAGTTTTTCCGTTGGCCGTAAAGCAATAATGAGTTTACGTCCTCTGCATGGACAGACACATCCCTGTCCATTTTGCCCCACCTGCAGACTCGCACCTTGTCCTGTGATGACCTATCACAGTACAATTAAGACTGCTGGATGCTCCCTCACCCGTGACCTGATCGCACACCGGTTTGCTGTCGCCGGGAAACCCGCCGTCTAGCTGTCTGTGTGGCAACAGTAGTGGGGGCAATCACATTGTTTGAGTTTCTCATAGGGATGTAGATGTTAAGTGACGTGTTCTCTATTGCCTCTTCTCCATCTGTCTTTCCCAGGACCGTCACTAAAACTTATGGTAGATGGAAGATTGGGGAGAGCTAAATGAGCCGTGGAAAGGTCCCTTGAATTTCTCCCCAAAACACGCGGTTCTGTTTTGTCAGGATGAAACATTCTCACCCATAGTTGCCTGAT
Organism: Lampris incognitus; assembly: GCF_029633865.1. Taxonomy (NCBI): domain Eukaryota; kingdom Metazoa; phylum Chordata; class Actinopteri; order Lampriformes; family Lampridae; genus Lampris; species Lampris incognitus. The sequence continues at coordinate 49,244,198 of NC_079215.1, read as the reverse complement.
TACACACACTGATTGGTGGGGTGTGTGACAATGACAGACCTCCTCCAGCTCGACATTTGAGTTTTGATCACAAGAGGGCGCTGTTTACAAAACAGTCTCTCCCCTGTAAACCCCACCTGGTATCATCATTTCTGTTCCGAATCCAAACTATATTGGAAATATCGATATGAAACCTCGCTTCTATTCGTATTCTTGACCACTTATGTAATTCTTAATAAGAGTTTCGGTTTGCAAAGTACATTTATTTAGTTTGCTCCGGACGGATAAATAACAGTAGGCATCTCCAATGTAACACACCAATGATACTATGATGGAATCCCAATTGTGAACACACACACACACACACACACACACACACACACACACACACACACACACACACACACACACACACACACACACACACGTCATGAAAGGAATCTGAATTCCAATGAAGAATGACAGACACTATATAACTGATGCACCATTTCAGCCTACCTGCATCAGGCCAAGTTAAGAGTCAATCTTACTACAGTGAGGTATTGCTCATGCCATAAATGTAGGGGCAGCACATAGTGAAGAGAGCCTGTGATACAAAATATTATCCTAGTGGTGATGGCAACATCATGTTTAAAACAAATCAAAACAAATAAATGCATCAATCCCCACCATGTCCCCTACCATGTCCCCCACCATGTCAGGAAATCAGGAATCAGGAACACTTTGTCATTTGATTTCATGTACGAAATGAAACAGTATTGTTCCCCCCAGCTCACAGCAGTGCAACACAAAGAAAAAACACAGATCCATAAAACTACAACACACATATCCAAATAAATAAATGCATCAATCCCCACCATGTCTCCCACCATGCCCCCCACCATGTCTCCATCATGTCCTCCACCATGTCTCCACCATGTCCCCTACCATGTCTCCCACCTAGGGTTGGGTATCGTTTGAATTTTATCGATTCTGATTCCAATTCTGCTTAACGGTTCCGGTTCTTATCGATTCTGAGTTTTGATTCCAATATGGTAAAAAAGGGGTCAAACGTTTAGATAACAAAAACATCTTTATTTTTTTTAAGCATTAACTGAACATTAACAATGTAAGTACATATAAATAAACACTTTATCCAAGGAAAATACTGGTGTCCAAACAACACAGTCATATTTGTAGATAATCAGTAGTGGACTATGCTCTAATCTCTCATATATTCCACCTGACAACAACACAGTGGAAAGCAGAAACGGTTGAACCATTTGTGGATAATAACATTTTGAGCTTCTTGTTGCTTGTAAGATGTATGTATGTATGACTATGCAACAAATGACTCAACAGTTTTTCTTCAGAAAGATCAGCATATCAGCCTTTTCAGGTAGTATGTGGGATCTTTCTGGACAAATAGTGTGTCCAGCAGTGGAGAAAACCCTCTCACTCGGGGTTGAGGAGGCCTGCATGCACAAATACGAAAATGCCCCCTCTGATAGCAAAGGATATGTGGTTCTGTTGTTCCACCACCAGGCAGCAGGGTCATCAGATGTCACTGTTGGTGGCATCTCTTGGTACATCTGCAGCCCTCTGTCAGTCTGGTGCTGGATGGATGTGGTGCTATTTGATAATGATATTTTCATCTCCAGGTCATCTTCAGCAGCAAAAAGCTCCTGCAGCGGAGACATTATAGCCTTCTTGCAGGGAGGTGGCTGCTCCTCACTCTCCTCAATTTCTCTTTGTTGTCTTTTCTCCTCTGACTGCACTGTTACATCATCTTCTCTGTGGGCATGCTCTGTTGGCTGCTCGGACTCAGTCAGCTTTCCTGTCATCAACTTTTCCTTGACCCAGTCCCAGACAGTGCTGTCCTCCACTTTGTGCTTGAAATGTGGGTCTCGTGCAGTGGCCTCTTCAAGCAAGTGTCCAATGTCATCATCACCCTGGTACCGCTAGGGCTGTCACGATCATGAAACTTTAGTTGATGATAAATTGTCATACAAATAATCACGATTAACGATTTGTCTTTTTTTTGTGGCTTTTCCCTCCATTTTCCTCCCCAATTGTAATTGGCCAATTACCCTATTTTCTGAGCTGTCACTTCTTCTGATATTCATGGAGTCGCCAGCCGCTTCTTTTTACCTGACAGTGAGGAGTTTTGCCAGGGGGACATAGCACGTGGGAGGATCACGCTATTCCCCCCATCCCCCCCCCGAACAGGCGCTGTTATTATTATTATTATTATCATTAATATTATTACCATTATCTGTGGGTATGCAGGACATGTTCTGCTCATTTTCTCAGGTGCTGGTCTAAGCTGGCTGCTTGGATTGCAGGAAGGAATCATTCCAGCATCATGTAGAGGGAATTCCAACGAGTTCAAACATCCAGGATTAGGGAGCGTTGAGGCAGATCTATGAAACAAAGAAAAATCACACATGGACTTAAAATGGATAATGCGTATGAAATTAAATTAATTTTGTATTTTAATTTTAATAGTTATTGTTCTATTCTGTGTGTGTGTTTTTAAATTAAAACAAATTTTGGTGCTTTGTGACAGACAATAGTTATCTTACCAATATGAGATCCAGTTTTTATGTGTGCATTTTAAATGCATTTTAAATGAATTAAATGAATTGCTGTTGCTTTGTGACAGACAATAGTTATCTTATCAAGATGAGATCCAGTTTTTATTTGGCGTAATTAGTTACATAGTAAGACATGAAATGTTACTTGCATTGTGTTGACAAATTTATTTTTTCCTGTAAAATGTACATAATAGTTCAGTTTAAATGAGCTGTCCTGTAAAAAGGTCAAATGAAGTGAACTGAGGGATGCTTACTTAGGACGTGTTGCTTCTCCCAGAGCACAGGCTTTGCCATGGATGTCCGCTTCATCCAGACGACAACATCCCTGATCTTGGCGGTCCATTTTGCCACTGATGCCAGAGAATAGACACTTTGTGCAGCAAGATTTAGTGTGAGGGCAAAACAGCCTAGCTTTATGAATTGCAGCCTTTTTTTTGGCACATCCGTGTTTGTGGCATTGTCAACAGTGACAGCCACTATTTTATCCAATATGTCAAATTCTTGCAAGATGTCACTAATTTCTTCAGCTACCACTGGTCCTGTTTGTGATGTATAGACTGCCTTTGTTTTGAGTACTTTTTGTCCCATCTTTCCCTCACTGAAATACTGTGCTGTCACTGTAAGATAATGATCTTGGGAAATGCTTCCAGCAGTCGCTGTTAGGGCAACTTTGCTAACATCACTAAGCTCAGATCTAATGCTAGACTTGTCCATCTTGCACCATGCAGGAATCAGTTGATTGCTCAAAGTATCTCTGCAGGGAGGAGTGTATTTTGAATTTAGGTCCCTGGTCGTCTCCCTGCAAATAAAAATTCAACTGTTACTGCACAAGTAACCTACCATCATCAAACTTTTTTTCCGACTTTTTTTTTTAAAAAACCTTTCCTACCTCAGTGAAGGGGACTCGACAACTGAGAACATGTGTAGGTAGTCCTTTCACCACAATTCCGTTACTGCTCTGTGGCACGCCTCAGTTTTCTCCTTGGTCATACTTCCTTTTATTGCCAAAGAGAACGGTGTCTTGCAGCTTGCTGTCTTCCCTGGCTCTATTAGAGGTGCTCGCAACGTGGCGGTGCTGTCTGAATCTGACACACTCGCAGTCGGAGACCACAAGACGTCAAACACTGTACATTCTTTCAAATCGATGCCGTGCTGCCTTAAGTGTTTGGTCAGATTTGAGGTGCAGCTAATAAACTTCCCATTTACTGCACTTAAATCAAATCAAATCAATTTTATTTGTATAGCCCAATATCACAAATTATAAACTTGCCCCAGTGGGCTTAACAGCAACACGACATCCTGCCCTTAGACCCTCTCATCGGATAAGGAACAACTCCCTAAAAAAAAAAAAACCTTTAACAGGGAGAAAAAATAGGAAGAAACCTCAGGGAGAGCAACAGAGGAGGGATCTCTCTAGCAAGACGGACAGCGTGCAATGGCTGTTGTGTTCATGCAATTTACATAATACAACATTGAAAGAGGATAACAGAATTATAATGGACATAAAATGTATGAATAACATGATGCACAGGAAGCCAAGCAGTGTCCAGATGCCAACAGAACAGTCCAGGACCCAAGCCACTTAGCCTTATTGTCGCTTTCTTTGGCAAAGTACAGCCACACTTTGGACCGTTTACTGCGGTCCATCTTTCAAACGGCTGCTGTGATGCTAGTCAAACATGCTAACCGCCAGCTCGTATCAAAACAAATGGACACGGACACACAGGCGTGGTTGCATTGATGCGTAAAGTAGGTAGTTCCTGGCAGATATATATATATATAAAAAAACCCGCCAGGTCCTTGCAGACATATGTAGCCATTGTAAAGATTTATATCTCTTTTAGGAACCGATAAGCAGAACTGCAATTCAACCTTTTTTAATGGGTACCCGGTACCCGGTGTTTCAGTTTCCAACCCTACTCCCACCATGTCAGGAAATGAGGAATCAGGAACACATAATTTCCCCCAGCCCACAGCTGTGCAAAACAAAGAGAAAAAAACAAACCCAAAAACTACAAGAACTACAAGAACACACATATCCAAACTAACACATATATCCAAAGAGAGAACAAGGGAAAAATCAGAAATAAATTTAAAGAAAAAAAAAAAATCACTGTCCAAGGGAACGAACACAAGCCAGAATGACTGTCGGAACTGCCCGGTCTGCGTGGGCTAGCAGTTAGCTTAGCCTGCCCCGCCTCCGCGTCCTGTCAGACCGCCCTCGGTGTTTCTTCTTCAGGTGCAGCTCTGGGCAGGGGCTGTGGTCCTTGGGCCCACCAGACACAGAAGATCAGGCTCCCTCAGCCGACCCAACGCCAGCTCTCCCAGCCAGACACCCTCGACACACCTCCCCGCACTCCACACGATGACACCAAAAACACCACAGTCAATGCCAGGCGAGGTCGCCGCCAGATCGCGCTCAGTGTTATCGGAGCTGCCGGTCTGAATGGGCTAGCAGTTAGTATAGCCTGCCTCACTTCAGCATCCTGTCAGACTGTCCTCGGTGTTTCCTCTTCGGGCACAGCTGCAAGCAGGGCCATGGTCCCTAGGCCCACCGGATGCAGCAGACCAAGCTCTCCCAGCCAATCCAGCGCCAGTTCTCCAAGCCATCAAACGAAGACAAAACTTAGACGCAGACAAAGACACTGCATGGACGGTACTGGGTGATGCCACTGCAAACATGAATTCACACCGCCAACTTCCCACCATGGTCCCCCACCATGTCCAACCCCATCTGCTCCTTCCTCAGAAGGGTTGCAGCCGGCTGATCCAAGTCATGAAAAATACAAGAGACACGGGTTTCTTGCGGTGTTTCATAGAAATAATGGTTGTAAAAGAAAATTGAAAACTGAGACATTCCATGTTGTGTTGCATTATTTCTCTGAAACAGAACAGGCTATGCTACTAAAGAGAGGCGAGATGACAGGGTTTAGTGTGCCCTGTGGAAACTCAGTACACATCTAGGGTGCAGTCAGTGAAGTGTAATACTTTAAACGGTGAAAAAAAGGGGAAATAGTTTGAATTTCGATAAAAGCGTAGTTTAAATGAATGCTGTTTTGCTGTCATTCATCTAAGAGAGGGCATGTCAACACTAAGAGGCTTTCATCCATTATCTGAACCACTCATCCTGCTCTCAGGGTCGCGGGGATGCTGGAGCCTATTCCAGCAGTCATTGGGGGGCAGACGGGGAGACACCCTGGACAGGCTACCAGGCCAACACAGCCCCCCCCCCCACCACACACACACACACACACACACACACACATACCTAGGGACAATTTTGTATGGCCCATTCACCTGACTTGCATGTCTTTGGACTGTGGGAGGAAACTGGAGCCCCCAGAGGAAACCCACACAGACATGGGGAGAACATGCAAACTCCACACAGAGGACGAGCCGGGATGACCCCCAAGGTCTGGACTACCCCAGGGCTCGAACCCAGGACCTTCTTGCTGTGAGGCGACCGTGCTAACCACTGTGCTGCTGTGCTGCCCTCAAAAGGCTTTCATGTTTTCAAATTCGAAACTCTGGTTTTAAACACCTTCTTTTAAACTTTGCTACATTGAGTGGCAATGTTTTAGATTTCAGAGCCCTAAAAGGCATAAGGAATTCATAGCACTGCTGTGATGGTGAGGGTTTTTCTTGAAATTTCCTATAATTATAAAGGCGTGAGCAAAATCATTTTCTGTACGTTTTTAGACCTCCGCATGAACCCTGACCTGCCATCAAACACCAGTCACCACTTCAGTTTTTATTGCTTACTGCTAAAAATTCACTAAGCTCACCTACATGACCCACATATCTGTGACAGTGGAGCCAAATCGTGAGACTGGTATTGAATAACATTAATCACTTTTTCACTGCAGCTCTAAGAGAAGAAAGTCAAGTTGAAAGATAAGCTGGACCAACAGATGACAGATAGTGACTCTGCGACTGTATGCATGTGTGTGTGTGTGTGTGTGTGTGTGTGTGTGTGTGTGTGTGTGTGTGTGTGTGTGTGTGTGTGTGTAGACCGACATGTGTATTGCAAGTACTCATATGCAGACATTAATTTTTCTGACTATAATCACCACCATTATCTATGTCAGCACATCAGTACAAGTATCATTAAATCATGGTAATGAGCTTGTCTCTTTGTGTGTGTGTGTGTGGGGGGGGGACTGTGACTGTCAGCAAAATATAAAAATTCTGAGTAGCTTCACCAAGTGGGGTGATACAAGCCATGTAGGATTGTATTATATGTTATTGTTGTAAGCTACAGTTGATGTTGATCTTTCACAAAGATGACAGAATTATCTTGTTACACTACAAACATACATGTAAGGGAACTCACCTACAATATTGCATTAAGAGCATCCCAAAGAAACAGAATTGTGCATGTGTGTGCATGCTTATGTTTGTGTGTGTGTGTATATGTCACGTCAGCATCGCCCCTTCTCCTAGATCACCACCTTGTCGTGATGGAGAAGCTTGCGTGTACCAATGACCCCAAGAGCTATGTTGTCCGGAGCTTGCCTCCTGGTAGGGTCACCCAAGGCGGATAAAGTCAAGGGGGACGTTCCAGACAAAGTGCGATCCAAAAAAGACCTCAAAGACGGAACTGGCGGACGATGTCTCCAGGTCACAATGGCAGTGAAGGCGGATGATGGCTGTGACAGAGGGCGGTCCCCTATCATCTTGGTTCTCCATGCCATTGGACTCTGGCCACCCCCTGCCAAGGACCGTGTGGTGGCTGCAGGCGCATCAGCCACTCGACCTAAAAAGCTGTCACACGCAGGCATCCTCCCATTATGCGGCTTCAGAATCGGCCTCTATGCCCACCTGAAGACCCAGAGGGAGGATGGTCATACTCGACCCCGAGTGACCGCCAGTGATGATGATGTATGTGTGTGTGTGTGTGTGGTACCTGGGGGTGAAGTAGGCTCGTTGTCATGTTGAAGCCATCACAGATGAGGTCATTCACATCAACACAACAGGTCTTGAGATACAGCAGACAGCTTTTGGCACTGAACACTGGGCTCCTGGAGTTGCCTCTGGAGTTCTCAAAGTCACAGCACTTGTCCTGTACAAGATGGGGGATATTTACCATGATATAACTACAAAATAGTGCAGCTAGTGACAAGGACACAGTCTTTCTGCAACTTATCATCTAAATACCTTGACCTTACCTATGCCTGGTTATGTCTTAGTATTATTGAAATGGTATTATAATGGTATTAGTTTATACAAAGGGTAGTTTCAGACAGTTAACTGACTGAGTAAAGACATATCCTGTACCATGATGATAACCATCAGTGAAGCTCTACTTATCACTTGTGACCGGCTGCTATGTTTAAGTCCCCCTCTAGTCAAGTTTTTAAGACATAAAATGCTCTGCTTGATATAATAAACTGTGTTTTTTCTTCAAAATAAGTTCAATTATCTTGTTAAAATCCTGAAAATCACATCTACTCATGCTTCCTCATTAAAAACATCCGGAATCTATGAATATGCAAATTACCCCCACCTCAAGTCAAATCTCCCCCACCCCCCACCTGCAGCTCCCCACCCCTCTGCCGCTCGCCTGCAGTGCATATACCTGTTCACTGTCAACTCTCCTCATCAAAAAGAATCAGAATCATGTTTATTGGCCATGTAGGTTTGCACAAACATGGAATTTGACTCTGGTTTTGTGGCTCTCTGTGTACTTAACAGAATAACAACACTACAATCTTCAGATATATACACAAAGACTGATTATATACAGGTGAAATAAGAGGGGATAAAGTGCAATGGTGCAGACAATATATCAGATGCTGAAATAAATGTTAGCAGGTTACTTACATACATGCCTAAAGTAGATGGGCACGACAGAGCGTACCACTATACGTAAAATGTACAGTACAGTATATACACAATGGTTTGATATATAGACAAACACAGTAACCTGCTTATTTTCTGTTTTGCTTGCTACTGTACGCTATACAATTGCACGTGGTACTATAGGAGTAATTTAGTCATACATGTTCGAACCGGAAACGGAAGTGCAAATCAGACAGGATCGCTGTTGCTTGTTAGCGCCAGCAGGGGGGAGGGGGGCGATTTGGCGTGTTTGTGGAGCCTTTATCCTCCCCAGTGAGCCACCGGTTTGCCCTCTTGGGCCAGTCGGGCAAGCGGAGCCTCACTACCACCGTGACACTGGGCGGAGGCAAATGTATCACGACGACCGAGATGGAGGAGACACACAAGAGAAACGCCAGGCTGGCACCGACGGAGAGAGAGGCGGAGGGAGATGCCGGACGGCACGCCGCATTGGGCGGGGTCGCCACTGGGTGGCTGTCAACGTGATAAAGTGGAGCCGATGAGGGGAGGGGAAAGACTGTGATATGTCTCCGTGCCGGCCAGATCTGTGGCCAGCTATGTCTACTCTTCTCGTCTGTGTGTGTCATAATAAAGATATATTTGCCTCCATCCCTCTGTCCAAACCCCCCTCGTGGCAACAGACTTGCCACGGTCACGTACAACTTACCACGTTATCAATCTGCTAATAATGTGTCTCTAATGTTAGATGAGCCTGACAAGTTATCTGTCTTATAAAGATAAATATACTGATACGCCGTCAGGGAGAAACACGTGGAACACCACAGAAAGGCTCCAGCCAAAGAGAACGAAAAATAAATCTACTGGCTGACCATGTCGGCTCGTGCTCGCCGTGTCTCCAGGATGCTAGCACAGCAGCTAACCGATGCCTACTGGCGAAGCAGTCTCCTATTATATATGAGAAATTGACCTATCAAAAATTATTTTTCAGAAATTATTTTCGGAATCATAAATTGTTTTATTGCCACCTAGTAATTTAGCTCAGCGTTGTTGGTACAATTACGAGTGCGAGAAAAAGATGGTCGCTGAACTGACGGCTGTGCGCTGGGGAAGCGCAGGGTGTGTCGGTCGTGTGAACGGACATTACAACCGACAACACAGCAAGTTCTTCCCATGACTTTAAAGTAGTCGAAATGTTTTTAATTACCACAGGGTAATTAAAGGGTACCACAATCGTGTCTGCCGGTGTAACACCAGTACCGCTATGGCGACACAATGCGGCGACACACACCCATCAGCCACCGCGGCGCACTATGGCGTGACGTCACGTCCCAAGCTCGATTCTGGGACCGTTGACGTTCGTGTTCAAATTATTGTTTTGGTGATGTTGTGTTAATGTTTTGTTATGTTAATGTCGTGGGTTATATTTTGAAACTTTTTCCTCTACCTTAATTCTTTAAATTAGTTTTTTTTTATCAAATCACGCACACCTGTTTTGAAATCCAACTCTTTTACCGACGTCTCAACTGCGGATGTGCGTTACATACAATGTCTTCCCCTGGTTACCTATCTCTATCGCAGAGTTCCTCTTAAAGGTACAGCACGCCATTCAGTACATGACATACTAAATTGTACTTGGATATAAACTCTTATCTTATAACCAAATTTTCTCAACTAAGTAAAATTTCCAATTACAAATACAACCAAAATAATAATCTCTGGAATCTTCTTTACTTCAAATTTTCTACAATCAAAACGTGGTTCGTCAGTCTTTCAGGTGGGTTCCTTGTTGAGCACTTTCCCTACCATTGAGTGTTTCTTTTAACAAAAGAAAGTAAGAAGTATATATATATATATACATCTACTCATATATTTTCGGAATGTGTGTATGTGTGTGGTGTTAGTGTGTGTGTGTGTTAGTTAGTGTAGATAGCGGGACCGAAAACTAAAGCATTTATGATCCTAATTCTTTTTGGAGGTGGTAGGTATTGTCTCAGAGTACGGGGAAAATCCCAGAAAATTAAAATTATGCATAATAATGCATAAATATGCAAAATATGCATTTTTCTAAAAATGACTAAAACCAATTTTCTCGGCATTTCAGATGATTCTGAGCATCTTTGATTTTTTTCACCTACATAAAAAAAATTTTCTGGGACTGAAAAGTTTTGGCATTATGCAAAATATATGCATTTTTGCAAAAATGCACTTATGATCCTAATTTTTTTTGGAGGTGGTAGGTATTGTTCCAGAGAGGACCAGAAAAATAGCAGAATATTAAAATATAATTACAATTATGCATAATTATGCAAAATATGCATTTTCTAAAAATGGCTAAAAACCACTTTTCTCGGCATTTCAGATGATTCTGAGCATTTGGGGGGAGGGAGTTGGAGTGGGGGGGGGGTTAGGGGCAGGGGGAAGGCGGTTAGCTGGCAGGATGAAGAGGAGGGAGATTTAGACGGGTGGATAACCAAACCGCCCCATTGTAGCGGGGTTCTTCTAGTATATATATATATATATATATACAGTGCATCTTGAAAGTATTCACACCCCTTCACTTTCTCCACATTTTGTTATGTTACAGCCTTATTACAAAATGGATTAAATTCCTTTTTTTTCTCATCAATCTACAAACAATACCCCATAATGACAAAGTGAAAACGGTTTTGTAGAAATTTTTGCAAATTTATTAAAAATAAAAAACTGAAATATTGCATGTACATAAGTATTCACACCCTTTGCTATGACACTCAAAATTGAGCTCAGGTTCATCCTGTTTCCACCGATCATCCTTGAGATGTTTCTACATCTTGATTGGAGTCCACCTGTAGTAAATTTAATTGATTGGACATGATTTGGAAAGGCACACACCTGTCTATATAAGGTCCCACTGTTGACAGTGCATGTCAGAGCAGAAACCAAGCCATGAAGTCAAAGGAATTGTCTGGACCTTTGAGACAGGATTGTATCGAGGCAGAGATCTGGGAAAGGGTACAAAAAAATTTCTACAGCTTTGAAGGTCCCGAAGAGCACAGTGGTCTCCATCATTCGTAAATGGAAGAAGTTTGGATCCATCAGGACTCTTCCTAGAGTTGGCCGCCCAGCCAAACTGAGCAATCTGGGGAGAAGGGCCTTGGTCAGGGAGGTGACCAAGAACCCGATGGTCACTGACAGAGCTCCAGCATTCCTCTGTGGAGATGGGAGAACCTTCCAGAAGGACAACCATCTCTGCAGCACTCCACCAATCAGGCCTTTATGGTAGAGTGGCCAGACGGAAGCGTCTGCTCAGTAAAAGGCACATGACAGCCCACTTGGAGTTTGTCAGAAAGTACCTAAAGGACTCTCAGACCATGAGAAACAAGATTCTCTGGTCTGATGAAACGAAGATTGAACTCTTTGGCCTGAATGCCAAACGTCACGTCTGGAGCAAACCAGGCACCTCTCATCACCTTGCTAATACCATCCCTACAGTGAAGCATGGTGGTGGCAGCGTCATGCTGTGGGGATGTTTTTCAGCGGCAGGAACTGGGAGACTAGTCAGGATCGAGGGAAAGATGAATGGAGAGAAGTACAGAGAGATCCTTGATGAAAACCTGCTCCAGAGCGCTCAGGACCTCAGACTGGGGCGAAGGTTTACCTTTCAACACGACAACGACCCTAAGCACACAGCCAAGACAACGGAGTGGCTTCGGGACAAGTCTGTGAATGTCCTTGAGTGGCCCAGCCAGAGCCCAGACTTGAACCCCATTGAACAGCTCTGGAAAGACCTGAAAATAGCTGTGCAGCGACGCTCCCCATCTAATCTTACAGAGCTCGAGAGGATCTGCAGAGAAGATTGGAAGAAATACCCCAAATATAGGTGTGCCAAGCTTGTAGCTTCATACCCAAGAAGACTTGAGGCTGTAATCGCTGCCAAGGGTGTCTCAACCAAGTACTGAGTAGAGTGTGTGAATACTTATGTACATGCAATATTTCAGTTTTTTATTTTTAATAAATTTGCAAAAATTTCTACAAAACCTTTTTCACTTTGTCATTATGGGGTATTGTATGTAGATTGATGAAGAAGAAAAAGGAATTTAATCCATTCTGGAATAAGGCTGTAACATAACAAAATGTGGGGAAAGTGAAGGGGTGTGAATACTTTCCGGATGCACTGTATATATGCCATTGGACTCTGGGTGGCCAGAGTCCAATGTCATAGAGAACCAAGGCGATTGAGGACCACCCTCCGTTGCAACCTTCATCTCCCTTCACTGCCGTTGTGACCTGGAGACATCTACCACCAGTTCTGCCATTCAGGTCTTTGTTGGATAGCACTTCGTCTGGAACCTCCCCCTTGACCCTATCCACTTTGGGTGACCCTACCAGGAGCCAAGCTCCGGACGGCATAGCTCATGGGATCATTGGTACACGCTAGCTTCTCCACCACGGCAAGGTGGCAATCCAGGGGAAGACACACACACACACACATACATATAAACCAGATCTAAAAAAAATATAAACAACAAAGTAAAAGTACAGTTTTATATACAGATCACAATATTTATGTGTGCATGTGGGATAATGGCTGTCAGTGGGGAGTGGGGGGCTCCTCCTTGACCCTATCCACTTTGGGTGACCCTACCAGGAGCCAAGCTCCAGACGGCATAGCTCATGGGATCATTGGTACACGCTAGCCACACACACACATATACACTCACTGGCCACTTAATTAGGTACACCTTGCTAGTACCGGGTTGGACCCCCTTTTGCCTTCAGAACTGCCTTAATCCTTCGTGGCATAGATTAAACAAGGTACAGGAAACATTCCTCAGAGAGTTTGGTCCATATTGACATGATAGCATCACGCAGTTGCTGCAGATTTGTCGGCTGCACATCCATGATGCGAATCTCCCGGTCCACCACATCCCAAAGGTGCTCTATTGGATTGAGATCTGGTGACTGTGGAGGCCATTTGAGTACAGTGAACTCATTGTCATGTTCAAGAAACCAGTCTGAGATGATTCGAGCTTTATGACATGGCGCGTTACCCTGCTGGAAGTAGCCATCAGAAGATGGGAACACTGTGGTCATAAAGGGATGGACATGGTCAGCAACAATACTCAGGTAGGCTGTGGCGTTGACACGATGCTCAATTGGTACAAAGGGGCCCAAAGTGTGCCAAGAAAATATCCCCCACACCATTACACCACCACCACCAGCCTGAACCGTTGATACAAGGCAGGATGGATCCATGCTTTCATGTTGTTGATGCCAAATTCTGACCCTACCATCCGAATGTCGCAGCAGAAATCGAGACTCATCAGACCAGGCAACGTTTTTCCAATCTTCTATTGTCCAATTTTGGTGAGCCTGTGCAAATTGTAGCCTCAGTTTCCTGTTCTTAGCTGACAGGAGTGGCACCCGGTGTGGTCTTCTGCTGCTGTAGCCCATCTGCCTCAAGGTTTGACGTGTTGTGCGTTCAGAGATGCTCTTCTGCATACCTCGGTTGTAATGAGTGGTTATTTGAGTTACTGTTGCCTTTCTATCAGCTCGAACCAGTCTGGCCATTCTCCTCTGACCTCTGGCATCAACAAGGCATTTTCGCCCACAGAACTGCCGCTCACTGGATATTTTCTATTTTTCGGACCATTCTCTGTAAACCCTAGAGATGGTTGTGCGTGAAAATCCCAGTAGATCAGCAGTTTCTGAAATACTCAGACCAGCCCGTCTGGCACCAACAGCCATGCCACGTTCAAAGTCACTTAAATCACCTTTCTTCCCCATTCTGATGCTCGGTTTGAACTGCAGCAGATCGTCTTGACCATGTCTACATGCCTAAATGCATTGAATGGCTGCCATGTGATTGGCTGATTAGAAATTTGCGTTAACGAGCAGTTGGACAGGTGTGCCTAATAAAGTGGCCGGTGAGTGTATACCAGATCTAGAAAAATATAAACAACAAAGTAAGTAAAGTACAGTTTTATATACAGATCACAATATTTACATGTGCGTGTGGGATAATGGCTGTCAGTGGGGGGCAGGGGGCCCGTTGAATAACAGGGAAGAAACTGTTCTTGTGACGTGAGATTTTGGTCCTGATGGACCTCAGCCTCTTGCCAGAGGGCAGTCTCAAAAAGGTGGTGTCCAGGGTGGGAGGGGTCGGCAACAATCTTCCAGAGACGATCATCCATATGAAGGTCTGTGTTTACGATACAACTGACTGGTGCAACGACATAGCCGGTAACGTCAGTTATAATAAGTGCTAGGTCTAATCGCACTTTTAATTCTAGTTTAAACAAAGTTTTTTTTCTCTCTCTCTCTCTCTCTCTCAACGACCTAGAGTTGTGGTATACCCTTGTACATCCGGTGTCCATCCATCCATCATCCAAACCGCTTACCCTGCTCTCAGGGTTGCTGGAGCCTATCCCAGTAGTCATTGGGTGGCAGGCGGGGAGACACCTCGGGCAGGCCGGCAGGCCATCTCACACACACACCTAGGGACAATTTAGTACGGCCGATTCACCTGACCCACATGTCTTTGGACTGTGGCAAGAAACCAGTGCACCCGGAGAAAAACCACGCAGAGAACACGTACAGTCCACACAGAGGACGACCCCCAAGGCTCGAACACGGAACCTTCTTGCTGTGAGGCGACCGCGCTAACCTCTTCGCCACCACTACATGACCACACGTTGATGTGTTGTTCACATTCAGAGCCCAAGAGAAAACATTAGGCACCCCCAAAGAAGCGCTGCGTTGGCAGTGGCCGTCACAGTGAGCGCAGCTTACCTTAGTTTGCAGAACTAGTTGAATTCTTTTGCGTGTCGCTCCCCAGTGTGTGACTTTCTGCAGTTGGTCAACATATTGGTCGTGTTGCCTTGCTGGGAAATGGCCCTATTTCCTCGTCTTAGTGCGAGGGTCCAGTTCTTTGGTTTCGTTGACATTGTTATCTTTGTACTAGCGAGCATACCAACAACACTCACATATTAACGTCATATTCGCGTCATGTAAAACTGAATGTCGTTATGGTCATTAACATTAGTTCATCGCCACCGTTCCTGACGCTAGTCAAACAGCTGTAGCTAGGTAGCTACTAGCAGGTACCGTAAAAATAAACCCATGCCGTAATTTTTTTTCACCCATGCCGTAAATCAGTTGATCGTGCGCATCCCACGACGTCATCACACGACGGTAAATAAAAACAAACCACACTGCAAAAAGAGCGTCCGAGTAGCGTAGCGGTCTAATCCGTTGCCTACCAACACGGCCCCGCCGGTTCGAATCCGGCTTGGTCGGGCGTCCTTACAGACACAATTGCCGTGTTAGCGGGTGAGAAGTCGGATGTGGGTGTTTGTCCTGGTCGCTGCACTAGCACCTCCTCTGGTCGGTCGGGGCGCCCCCCGGATCGGCAAAGGGGGTAGAGAAGCGACCGGAGCAGGGTAACTGGCCAGATACAACTGGGGAGAAAAGGTGGGAAAGCTGGTGGGCAGGAAGAAAAAAAACGCACTCAAAAGATTACGCCACATTTCAAATGTGATACGTCTTTGTAATCTATTGTAACGTGCATGGATAAGTAGACACGTTGGTCCTTGATTAACGGGTCGGACCCTTTAATCGACTGGTTAACGTTGTCGCTTGCGGAGCGGGAGACACAGGTTCGCGTCCCGGCCATGGCGACGGTCTCCCAGCCTGCCCCCGAATTCGCCACATTGGTGTCAGAAGTGGGATGGAGCGACCGTAAGGCCATCGGATGCGTAGGCGCCCTGAGGCGTGAAGGAGCTGATATGCTTAAGCGCGGGGACGCGCTTCCCGAAGGAGGGGGTAGTGTAACGTGCATGGATAAGTAGACACGTTGGTCCTTGATTAACGGGTCGGACCCTTTAATCGACTGGTTAACGTTGTCGCTTGCGGAGCGGGAGACACAGGTTCGCGTCCCGGCCATGGCGACGGTCTCCCAGACTGCCCCTCGAATTCGCTACACTATATAAAAACTCTGGAGAAAAGAGAGAATACCCCACCCACCATCATTCATGTTTTGTGTTAATGGGTTAACCACAGTTAAGTGCGGTAGCCAATTAGATACAAGGTCAAGGGTTATACAGAAGTATAGAAGTGTTTTTTTTTCAAACAATTCTTTAAAAAAATTATTTCTGATTTCTCCCAATTTAATGGCCAATCGATCCCTATTTTAGTTCAAACACCCGCCCTCGTACTGCATGCGTTCGCCAACTGCATCTCTCCGGCCGGCAGTCTCGAAGGAGACTGCCTCGCCACTTTCGTGACAAGGCGAATCCAGGCCGAAGCACTGCTTTCCCCCACCCCACCTAGAGACGCATTCACGTGGAATACAAGCCGACTCCGCCGCCCTCCCGGAGACGGCGTTGCCAATTATTGCTGCTTCATCGAGCCCGGCCATAGTCGGATCTGACGAGACCGGGGCGCGAACCCCTGGTCCCCCAGTGGGCAACTGCATCGACACAAAGCCGATGCTTAGACCGCTACACCACCGCGGACCCCAAACAATTCTTTATTACCACAACAGATTTAGTGTTTTCTAAATTGTATTGAACACATTACAACACATACAGATAAATGCTCATTTCAACACATTATGCAAAGATACATTACAAGACATTACACAGAGACATACACATTTAAAGAGAAAAAAACAGAAAAATACATCAGCCAACTTAACACGAAGAGAACTGGTCAACTTTAACATCTTGTGTTTATACGTAAGACATCAATATCAAATATATTAAAAGAAAGAAAAAAGAAAGAGAAAGTAAAACAAAAACAATACTGTCAACATCAGAATGTACGAAGGAGATGAAAGCTTAAAAATATATAACGTGCATGGATAAGTAGACACGTTGGCCGCTGGCTGAGGAGTCGGTCCCTTTAGTCGACTGGTTAACGTTGTCGCTTGCGGAGTGGAAGACATAGGTTCGCGTCCTGGCTGCGGCGATGGTCTCCCAGGCTGCCCCCCGAATTCGCTACATTGGTGTCAGAAGTGGGATGGTGAGACCGGAAGCGTATCCGCCCAGAGGCGTGAAAGAGCTGATATTCTTGCGGTGTCACCGAGGCAAGGCACGAAGTTCAGGCACACAGTTCAGGTGGGTGAAGATGTCAGAAATAGATACCCTATGGTGTTCAAAGGGTTGGGGAAGCTGAAGGGCTCATACAAGATTGAACTGGAGCCAGGGGCCACACCATATGCCCTGTCTGCCCAACACCGAGTCCCTCTTCCAATGCGGGATAAAGTCAGAGCAGAACTGAATTGCATGGAAGTGATGGGAGTGATATCTAAGGTCACTCAACCCACTCCATGGTGTGTCGGCCTAGTGGTTGCGCCCAAACCGAGATCAAAGGAGAATATCAGGTTGAGTGTAGATCTGATGCCCCTGAATAAATGGGTCAAGCGGGAGAGATATATCCTACCAGCAGTGGATCACATGCTAGCTAGCTATACTCTCAGGAGCAAAGGTTTCCACCAGACTAGATGCCACGTCAGGATTTTGGCAAATTCCCTTGACTGAAGACAGCGCTCTCCTGACCACCTTTATAACCCTTTTTGGTCTCTACTCTTTCAACAGGCTGCCATTTGGGATATCCTCAGCCCCAGAACATTTCCAGTGAGTGGTCTAAGCATCGGCTTTGTGTCAATGTAGTTGCCCACAGGGGACCGGGGTTCGTGCCTTGGTCTCGCCAGATCCGACTATGGCCGGAGTCAATGAAACAGCAACATTGGCAAATGCTGCTTCGGGAGGGGGGGGGGAGTCGGCTTGTGTTTGTCACATGATATACATCTCTGTGTGTGCCGGGAAAACAGGCGTTGGTTTGGTTCGCCTTGTCACGAAGGTGGCAAGGCAGTTCCTTCAACACTGCCAGTTGGAGAGATGCAGTTGGTGAACGCATACAGTACAAGGGTGGGTGTTTGATCTAGAATAGAGATCAATTGGCCACTAAATTGGGAGGAAAAAGGGAAAAAAACAGAAATAAATGTATATATATAAAAAAATAACATTTCCAGCGACGGATGACACAAATGCTGGAGGGCTGTGAAGGAGTGGTATGCCATGCCAATGACATTTTGGTGTATGGCAAAGATCAGGCTGAACATGATACCAGGCTGCACCAGGTACTCAAGGAGACTGAGAGATGGAGGGTTACCTATGAACAAGGACAAATGTGAGTTTGCCAGGAGAAAATATATGTTTCTTGGACCCTGCATCCCCACTGAGGTAGTCAACCCTGAACCAAGCAAGGTCAAAGCCATTCTGGAAATGCCAGAGCCAACCTGCGTTGCTGACATCAGAAAAGGGATGGGCATGGCTAATTACCTGGGCAAGTTCCTACCCCACCTGGCATCATTCACACAGCCTCTGAAAGACCTTCTGTCTGAGACGACAGAATGGTGTTGGGGAGGACCACAACGAGAGGCTTTTCAGAAGATGAAGTCAGAACTAAGCTCACCCAGAGTCCTCACTCACCCAACACAGAAACGCATGTGTCAGCTGACGCATCGTCCTTCATTCTGGGAGCTGTTCTGTTCCAGAAATACCAAGAGAGTAGTGACTGGAAACCAGTTGTGCTTGTCTCCAGAGGTTTGTCTGATGCTGAAAATCACTATGCAAAGATTGAGAAGGAGGCACTAGCAGTGACCTGGTTATGTGAGCGCCTGCAATCATACCTACTTGGCATGAGCTTCACAATTGAGACAGATCACAAACCTCTGCTTCCGCTACTAAGTACTAAGGTGCTGGATGAGCTTTCTCCTCTAATCCTGAGATTCAAACTGAGACTGTTGAAATTCTCATGTGACATTGTACATGTGCCTGGAAAGCTGCTCATCACTGCAGACACACTGTCATGAGCACCAGTGGAGTACAAAGTCACTCAGACAGAGAAGGAGCAGGAATCAGACATCCAAATATTTGTGGACTCAATCAGACAGTCTCTTCCAGCTACTGAAGCTAGACTGCACCAGCTCGCAGAGAGACAGAAAAAAGACCTAATTTGCAGTACACTAATTCACTACTGTCGCACTGAGTGGCCTGACAAAGCCCACCTGCCACCTGATATAGCACCTTACTGGAAAGAGTAACAGAGCATGTACCTGGCTGGGGATCTTCTCCTGAAAGGACAAAGAATTGTTATCCCCAGCTTGTTAAGAGAAGAAACGCTCGACATCCTCCATCAGGGCCATGAAGGGATAGTGAAGTGTCGAGCCAGGACCCATCAGTCGGTCTGGTGGCCAGGGCTTTCAGCTATCATTAGCCAGAAAGTTGAAAACTGTCCCATATGTACAAAACACAGAACAGCAGAGAGGGAACCCCTGTTGATGACTCCTGTATCTGAGAGACCGGGGCAACGTGTGGGGACAGACATATTCATCTGGGATAAGACCACCTACCTTGTAGTGGTTGACTATTTCTCCTGATACATTGAAGTTGTCCATCTCCATGTTGCATCCGCCAACACAGTCATATCGGCTCTGAAGAACATCTTTGGTCGGCATGGGGTCCCAGAGCTGCTGCTGTCAGACAATGGCCCACAGTATGCCTGTACTCTTTTCAAAGACTTTGCCAGAGAATATGGATTCACTCACATAACCAGCAGCCCAAGATACCCACAAGCCAATGGAGAGGCTGAGCGAGCTGTGGCCACCGTGAATGGCTTGTGGAAAGAGGAAGGAGATTATGCTAAAGCTGTTCTCAGTTATCGAGCCACTCCAATAGAGAATGGTTATTCTCCAGTATAGCTTCTCATGGGGAGACAGCTAAGGACAACTCTGCCTCAAGTGCCCAAAATGTTGTCTTCACACTGGCCCAACATCAAGCAGTTCCGGAGTATGGAGACACAAGACGAGAAAAAACAAGAGCAACTCTACAACAAACATCACAGAGCACACTACTTACCTGACTTGAACCCAGGCCAGAGTATATGGCTCACCATGGAGAACACTCATGGGACTGTCATACAACAGACAGTAGCCCGAGGTCCTTCCTTGTCAAATCAGAGAATGGACTGTTGAGGAGAAACTGCACACATCTGCATGTAACTCATCAGCCAACATCTGATGCAAACGCCCAAGATGATACAGATGCAGGTAGTGTGGACAAAACGGAAGGTGATCCAGACACCACATATGTTACAAGATCTGGCAGACACTCATGTCCGCCCAAGAGACTGGACTTATAAAGGTGCATGTTAGTGAAAAACACAAGTGTTACATGTGTTGCTATTTCAGTTTAAGCAGTTTTAGTTCAAAAGAAATGAATGGAATTATTGATGTGAAAAAAATAAGGCTAAGCATTTTGTTATTGTTCAATGCTAGAGAGAGAGGAAAAAAAAGTTTCTTACTTAAAAGGGGGCGATGTTGTATAACAGGTTAACCACAGTTAAGTACTACTACTACTACTTTCGGCTGCTCCCGTTAGGGGTCGCCACAGCGGATCATTCGTTTCCATTTCTTCCTGTCTTCTGCATCTTCCTCTGTCACACCAGCCATCTGCATGTCTTCCCTCACCACATCCAATAAACCTCCTCTTTGGTCTTCCCCTTTTCCTCTTCCCTGGCAGCTCCATATTCAGTATCCTTCTCCCAATATACCCAGCATCTCTCCTCCACACATGTTCAAGCCACCTCAATCTTGCCTCTTTTGCTTTGTCTCCAAACCTTCCAAGTTGAGCGGTCCCTCTAATATAATCGTTCCTAATCCTGTCCTTCTTTGTCATCCCCAGTGAAAATCTTAGCATCTTCAACTCTGCCACCTCCAGCTCCGCCTCCTGTCTTTACGTCAGTGCCACTGTCTCCAAACTATATAACATAGCTGGTCTCACAACCATCTTGTAAATCTTCCCTTTAACTCTTGCTAGTACCCTTCTGTCACAAATCACTCCTGACACTCTTCTCCACCCACTCCACCCTGCCTGCACTCTCTTCTTCACCTCTCTCCTGCACTCCCCGTTACTTTGGACAGTTGACCCCAAGTATTTAAACTCATATGCCTTCGTCACCTCTACTCCTTGCATCCTGACCATTCCACTGTCCTCTCTCTCATTCACGCATAGTTATTCCGTCTTGCTCCTACTGACTTTCATTCCTCTTCTCTCCAGTGCATACCTCCACCTCTCCAGGCCCCCCTCAACCTGCTCCCTACTCTCGCTACAGATCACAATGTCATCTGCGAACATCTTCGTTCATGGAGACTCCTGCCTGATCTTGTCTGTCAACCTGTTCATCACCATTTTAAACAAAAAGGACTCAGAACCGATCCTTGATGTAGCCAATTAGATACAAGGTCAAGGGTTATACGGAAGTGTGTGGTTTTGTTGGGTGTTAGTCATAGATAGTGATTTGGTGTAAATCTCCCATTGACCATGTCATCTTACATTTTCTGTGCTAGGTAAAATGAATGGGGGGTCAGTAAACCATCACAATTTTACGAAATAACTTTTCCATATTTACTCATTTCTGTAGAGAATGGGAATCGTCATGACCACATTGGATTCTGAGTATTTCTGCCATACGGTTAACCATGGTTGTCTGTTTACATTCATGCTTCATAGAGAACAGCAAGCAAACAAACAACAATAAACCAACTACAAACAGGAAATGCACAGAGTAAGAGCAAAAGATAAGGCCCTGTACTGAGATAAGTTATATGAAAGCTAAATGGTTCGGAGCCATACAGGCCTGGTTCTACGAGGGTACAAAAGCATGCACTGTACTCTCAGTTTAATATTTTGCACCCTCGGGTGAAATGTGAATAATGAATATGTCATCATTTAATTGAGTGGTGAGTGGGAACTCTTGCAGTGCACGGCATGTACAGGCTATCCATTTTATGTCCTGTTATGCTCTTTTATGTCAGTAGGTGGTAGTATTTAGCCATGATTCTGCTGGGGACCGGAATTTGAGGGTACGGGTGCCATTCTGACTCATAAATCGAACTCTTGCTTGCTGAAAAGGAACGACACGCTGTAGTCACCTGCTATTATTTACAACTTTTTCCAGTTGTGTTCCAGCATAATCTGTTCATCGGGGACCACGTTCGACTATATTGCATTGCTGTAGCTTCAGCGCCGGCCCACACTGTAGCTACTAGTGCATCCCCACTAATTTCAGATGCACCCTCTTGTTCTGGAACCAGGCCGTGGCCCTAGTGCTTACTCTTTAGAGCAGTTTAGAAATCATAAATCACTCACGTCCAGTTTTATAAAGTCAACATTGAGAAAACTTGTTTGAACAAAAGGTAGATAACGTTAACATCACCACTCACCAAAGTATTCTTCTTACCTTAAACAAAGCAAACACAATACAAATAAAGCTATTGATTATGTGCTTTTTACGGTGTCCATACAAAATTAAAACACAAAGGCAATTATTGAACTTTCTTTGCAAGGAGCAACTGAGCGCAACGGCCCGCTCTGCAGCTTCACCCATAACTCCCCACATTTCCATGAAGGTTAATGTTCACCATGTGTGCTTGCTTAATACAAAACAAATGCATTGTTATAGCAAGGCAGTCTTGCCCGTGTTTCCTGTAATGTTGTCGTTCTCTTTGCATCTTCTCAGGTCATCACTCTAAGTGCCTTAATGAACCTCGTCAAAGGTGATATAGTTCGAATGGACATGTAGAGGGTGCACGCTGCATCTGCATGGCTGGAATAGCCATGCACTCGTGCCAGGGCTCTGCTATACAAAGTAGAAGCTGCAGTTTGGACATAAGGAACAAAGACCGTGACAGATGTTTCTTCCTGGTGTATGATGCAAAACAATGTGGACAAAGTCCACGCAGAAGTGGGCTACGAGACTGAAATCGACACGGGTGGTGCTAAGAGGGACCTCAACAGGTGCATCAACAGAGATACGCCAAGGTCCTGCTTAAGCAATCGTGTTGGCAGCAACACGACACCGACAGCCAGTCTTTAACACCTGTCGCCACTGCTTCAGACATTGCTATCATTGTCGAGCTGTTAGATTGTCAGGGGTGGTGGATTACTAGAAACGTCGCACAGATCCCGTTCAGCCACGTGCAGAGGCGAAGCTTCTGAACAGGCAAGCCAGGCAACTCTTTGGCGCTCCAGGCAGTGAAAGTGACTCCCAGCGTCTACACCAAGATATGTCAACGAAGGAAAATGAAGAGGAGTTATCCCTCGGGAGCAGAAAAGAAGAGGAGAAAAAAGTTTATATTTCTTATATGTTTTGTTGGTGTCAGATTATTTATAACGTAATGGCGATAAACACTGGTTGGGGGCCCCTCCTGAGAATTTTTGCCTAGGGCCCCAATGGACCCTAGCATCGCCACTGGCCACGTGTAGTACCAAAGTCCATTCAGGGCTCCTGCATGACCCAGGAAAATATTGGCTGTAAACTGTCTTAACGGTGTCATGACCGTATTATACTGAATGTCTAGGCAATGTGACTATGCTAAGTCAAGTCAGCACAGCAGAGAATGAAAACGAGGATGCAATATAGCGTAAAATGAACATCATGTAACGTACACGAATAAGTAGACACGTTAGCCCTTGGCTAACGGGTCGGACCCTTTAGTCGACTAGTTGACGTTGTCGCCCGCGGCGTGGGAGGTACGGGTTCGCGTCCCGGCTGTGGCGACGGTTCCCGGGCTGCCCCCCTAATTCGCTACATTGGTGTCAGAAGTGGGATGGTGAGACCGTGAGGGAGCTGATATGCTGAAGCGTGGGGACGTGCTTCCCCGAAGAGGGGGGGTAGGTGTAACGTACAGGAATAAGTAGACACGCTAGCCCTTGGCTAACGGGTTGGACCCTTTAGTCGACTGGTTAACGCTGTCGCCCGCGGTGCAGAAAATACGGGTTCGCGTCCCGGCTGTGACGGTTCGGGGGGGGCAGCCCATGGGGACGGATGTGACGTATGTATTCTTCTTCTTCAACTTGTATTTAATGGCTGGTGATAACTAGCGTTTAAGGTGCATTACCGCCACCTACTATGCTGGAGTGTAGGCCAGAGCACTAAAAGATGAAAGCCAAGGAAAAAAACCCAAAACAAAACAATAATAATAAATAATAATAATGATAGCAATAGATCCTCTTCATTATGCCAATTTCTTTTAAGAACACAAACAATGGTTTATATCGCTCCCCCTCAATACTGAGTAAATTCTTAAGATTAAACACACCCACCCCAAACGTCTTGAGTTGCTTCTTCCGCTTCCTTTCTACTAGCAGCTGTAAATGTTATCAAATAAGAAAAGGAAGAACCCCAAAACCGGTACACCTCCTAAACAAAGATGCATTTTGCTAACTTTAAGTGGCGTTCACGCATAATATTAATATTAATAACCCAATTAGACTTTTGCCTTAGCTTTATTTGAGTGAGGGAAATAGGACACTTTTTGTAAAGTGCTAGGATTAAATTTTTTTTATGCTGTATTCATGAAGAACCTGTTGAAAGGAAACTAGATGAACAGTCAACGAAAATGAAGGAAACTGCCATTGATCGATGCTGTAAAAATGTTTTTGCTGATTTATTTTTTTATGCGAGTGATACATTTCCAAATAGTACTCCAACTAAAAAAAAAAAAACGAAACAGGAATTTTCCTACCCAAAATTTAGATTTGCATATGAAAATATTTCCACATAACAGATGTACTAAATACTCTTAACCAGGATGGAGGGGTCTGGAAAATACAAAAATATATCGGATACAGCAATATACATCTGGGCCCAGTTTGATTTTCAGGAATCATTTTATATATTTGTCAAGAAAGGTTCACTATCCATACAGTGATAAGATAAACGTTAAGTAGGTTCTGATTCCATAGAGCGAAGACGACAGACTAAATTCACATTTTCAATATATTTTGACCCAGTATTACTCCAAGGATAACACTGAGGAAGATTCCTTTATGGAACCTTTGTTTGTCGTTGGATTGACCCAGTCTCTGCCAGCTAATATTTTTAAAAGTGTATGCCCACTTATGCTATATAAACTAATTTGTTGTCTAAGAAATCCAATTCATTTATTGGAATATTAGCAATGTGAGACAGATTATGTTGACTGTCAGACCCTCCCACCGACAGAAAGTTCAATAAGTCTACATATTTAGATCATTCTGAAATGAGAAGAGGCTGCGAGATAAAAGGTAAAAGAAGGATCATTATCACTCTTTTACCCTCTAATCAACACAAGTCAATATAAGACAGGGGATCATCATTGTCTTTCCAAACAAAGACACAGAACATGGTAAACATAATAGACAGCGGCCATGACAAGGGTAATTAAAACCAATTTTCAAGAATTAGACCGCATGAAGAACAGTTTATAAGGGGTCTGCACCACCTTGCAGCTCATCCTACAGAGATGCCCCCTATTAGTCGCCTCCATCCTCAACAGGGTGCTGGACATTGCTACAGTGGTAGTAGTCATTCAATGCAGCTGGAGCAAAGACATCCCAATGGCAACCTCAAGACATCAGACAAATTAAGTACATACAGACATACAGACAACACCATACAGCCATGTGAAAGACTATGGCCCTCTTTACTTTATGCTTTACCTCCTTTTTAAAAATAGAAATTAGTCATGATAACTTCGATATCATCACCCATGACACTGAAAGTGAGGAGATTTCAGATTTCAGTTGGACATTTGAAGCTATTGTGCCTATCACCAATGTTAGCCCACCAGGCCATAGACAATGTCAAATAAAATGCTACTTTTGTACCTTTGATGTTTGACAAATTTCTCTATTTTCAAGTGCAGTAGACACAGCATCTTCTTTCATAGAAATCCCCCCTCCCCCCCAAAAAATTACATCACTTCTGTCCCCACAGAAGATGACTTCCTGTCCCAAGGTTCGACATGCTGCCAACAATATTCGTATGCAAGTGTTGCTTGAATAATATCATGTCTTGGTGCTCACCTCGAACCTGGATATTATCAGTCAGCTTTCTGTCCAACTCTTTTGCCTCTGTTCTCTTTTTACAAGGAGATATGCACGCACTGAGTATCCACTTCTTCTGTTTCTTTTGTGGTACGCCACTAGGTACGCTTAGACTCAGTGCTGCCTCCACAGAGTGTAATTAAGCACATAAAAGCAAATGCAGTTTCATGAGCTTGAAACTGTATCGATGGATGACAATTTTTTGGAGGGTCATTTACATTGGGGGGGGCGTGTCCCCCGTGGTAGTTATGCTCGTGTCCAGTCCCCAGGAATGAGGTCCCTACATATGAAGGTGTCATGGCCGCTTCCATGACCTGCCGTGTTGTCTGCAGTCAGCAGTCTCTCAACAGTGGCAAAGCAGGCAACAACACACAATCGTTCATTCTCAATAAGCCCAGATTTCACTGTCGTTTTTAAGGTGCAAAAGTTAAGATATGTTTGGTATTATTTCATTTCAATACAATCATACAAAAATATGCACATTTTACATGTATCTAGTTTTCAGCCATTAAGAAATAAGCTGATCAGCCCTCACTAAAACATTAACTGATCGCACAATAAACACACCACGCCTCCATCTGATGAGAACTGTCTGAAAATATAATTACTGAAAACAGTTCATAAAAGGTTCTTATATCCTGGTATACATGAATATGAAAAACTTAACCAATTTCATAAGTTTTGATTTATATTTACAATAAATAGCTGAAAAGTAAACTGAATGTGAATTTTCCCAGTCTAGTACGGGCAGTATTGACTGGTTCCAAAAAGTGTAAGTGCTGCCATGACATGTGACTGTTATCGGGGTTTGTAACAAACCGGACACATCATGCGTAGTTTTTGTCTCCGATGTGCTTGTAGAGCGTCATCGAAACCGCCATGGCTGCGATCTGTAACAAGAAGAAGAAAGCCACTTTATTTTGTCATTGTACAGGTTACAATGAAATTTGTTCTCTGGATTCAACCCATCCTATTGTATAGGAGCAGTGGGCAGCTGCAGCGCCCAGGGACCAACTCCAGTTCTTCTTTCCATTGCCTTGCTCAGGGGCACAGACAGGAGTATTAACCCTAACACGCATGTCTTTTTGATGGTGGGAGGAAACCAGAGGACCTGGAGGAAACCCACGCAGACACGGGGAAAACAGGCAAACTCCACACAGAAAGGACCTGGGACAGCCTGGGGTTGGTTCAAACCCAGGACCCTCTTGCTGTGAGGCAACAGTGCTAACCACTGGGCCATTGTGCTGCCACAATAGCGTATTATGAGCATTATAGATTTTGAACAATATTTTAAGGACAACAAAAGCTAAGACATATAAACAGCAGCTTACACTGATTTAAATAATTCCAGATGACCAGGCCAAGAAAATAGCTTATCATTTATATGATGAATTTATATGAATGATCCGCTGTGGCGACCCCTAACGGGAGCAGCCGAAAGTAGTAGTAGTAGTAGTAGTAGATTTATATGAAGTGTCAAATATTGGACAATGTAATAACTTTACTTATTTTAACTGAACTTAGCTATAACCTCGTGTTAGAGTTAACAAACACCCGTCTTTTGGCATCTTGACTGAGTTAAGGAAGCTTCCGCCTGTTTTCTTAACAGTATAGTTTTAGGCACAAATGTGACTGAGTGGGAGTAAAAAATTTCCAATTGAACTCCTTTTTCCCATAGACTTTGATAGTTATGGCTAAAATGGAGACAGGCTAAAAAAAAAAGCCTATCCTCATCTTTTGGACTGTATTTGTTTTTCCATATGATCATAATGTACTGATGTGAAGTAGAGAGTGGAGAATAAGGTTTAATTTGACATTGGGTATGAAAAGATAGAGCATTAACACTGCACTAATGCTCTTGGCTGCAACATGCAGGCAGTCATTAACAAGGATCCCTAAGTCACATTTGAGTCACCCAGTGTTTTATATACCTCAAGGACTGCAATACCCAGTGCCACGGCGGCAATGATCACAGCGTTGTCCTCTATAAACTGGAGCAGCTTGTCATAGCACCCATCAACCCTCTGAAAGAGAAACAGCAGGCTCTGTCAGGGTTAAGCGAGGGACGAATACTGTGAATACAGTCACAAATAGATACACACAATAAATAGCATTTTGGGTATATACCGGTAAGCTGCTTGCTGCATTTGCATTGCATGTTTTGATGGAACTGCTTGATTTGCAGCATGCGGTAGGGTAAATGTCACCTCCATGTTGCTTATTAAAAGGGGACCCGTCAAAGTCTGTGTAGTTCCTGTATCCACAGCACTCAAACTAGAAGGGGATCAGAAACACAGTGTGTTGACATTAAACCTTGTTATGAAGCAATTCCACGTTCTTTCTCAGCACTCCAACGTTGGGCTGGCCGGGTGGGGTACAGGTATGCAGGTTGCAGGTATGGGGTAGAGGGTGGTGGTTAGGTGTGCCGATCCGTGGGTGTGCTACTGCATTAGAGAGCAGGATGGCTATGTTTTTTTTTTAGATCTATACAATATTTGGGCTAACTGAGATCTACTGTGGAACAATCCATTATCTTACCTCTTAACCTTTTGCCCTTTGCTGAGGTTACAGCAATACAATTATTTCCAATGGTTACAAAATACACAGTGTTGCTATGACGTACCCACTAGCTAGCAGTGTACAGTACCTCCTCCATGGTAGCATTCCAGAGCGACGTCAGGTTTTCATCCTCTCCGTACTTCACTCTGATGTTCTCTCTAACCTCATTTTCCAAACCCAGAAGGAGCTCAGAAGCCTGAGATGGACAAAACAAATATCAAGCTGTTATCAAAATTTATATTTTCAGTGTTCTGTTTCAAGATAATTAGCTTCTTTTTTTCTTTTTCTTTTTTAGCAAGCAAGAGAGGGTTGTCAGCACAGAATTTTTTGCTTGGTTGTTGAGAAGCACATACCAGTGAATCAAAGACTAGTACCACCACGGCTCCAGCAACCTCGACGAGGAAGATGATCAGCACAATGATGAAGAACTAGAGGGGAGATATGATACCAGATGATCAAACAGTGACTTGCAGAATCAAACCTTTCATTGATGAACGTCTTGTATCTATTTCACCAGTGTCCAACAAGTGCTCATGTGAATGATGCACCTTGGTCTGCCCATGATGTACATAACAGCACTTTCCTTTTTCCGGGGTTCTGTTGCATTTGGTTGGTAATGCTGCATGGCAATGATGATGAGGATGCTCTGGCAACGTTTTGGGAGGGAGAGGCTTTTAATGTTTTTTTTTGTTGCAGTCCCCCGCCTTTTTCTCCCCAATTGTATCTGGCCAATTACGATACGAAACATGTGGAGTCACCAGCTGCTTCTTTTCACCTGACAGTGAGGAGTTTCACCAGGGGGATGTAGTGTGTGCGAGGATCACGCTATTCCCCCCAGTTCCCCCTCCCCCCTGAACAGGTGCCTCGACCGACCAGAGGAGGCACTACTGGAGCGACCAGGACACACACCCACATCCGGCTTCCCACCCGCAGTTACGAACAATTGTATCTGTAGGGACACCCAACCAACGCCCGACAGGGATTCGAACCGGCGATCCCTGTGTTGGTAAGCAACGGAATAGGCCACTACGCTACCCAGACGCCCGCTTGTCATGCTTTTTGCAAACAATACTGTCCCAGTGTCAGCTTTCTTTTTTGAATTGTTCTTTATTACTAAGTGTAATAAACATCTCCCCCCCCCCCAAATCTGTTACCCCATGGTCTACTTTGCCTGCTCGGCACCTATTACATGCCAGACTGTACTGGAAAAGGGATCCTTCTTCTAATACTCACTCATCCTGATGTTTCTTCTTTTTTGATTCCTGAAATCTATCTTTTTTTCTTCCGGTAGATTATTTTCCTCACCTTAAATCAAGTGTCCAATGATAGCATGTGATATCCATTGCTGTGTGTTGTATCTACCTGTTTTCCCCTGTGTTAATCTAAAGCCCTCTGAGATTGTAACTGTGATTTAGGGTCATACACATAAACTTGACTCAGCCAGGATGGCCGAACGGCTGAAACTGAATCGGAATCTACACGGGGAAGTATCAAGGGGAGCAGGTAAGATAGTTTGAAAAGGGCAAGAGGCAATACCAACCATACACATGACCAACAAATATCAATAGGGGCTGCTGAGTTGTATACTGCGACAAAGAAAACAACCTGCTCCCCTTCCCCCATTCCTCCCTGCTACGTTCCCAAAGATTTAGCTAGCTCCCATATGCAGTCTTCTGCAAACTATGTAACTATACTAATGCTAGGCATTTTACAAATAACAGACGTTGGCAAACATGCTACCTTTCTATGTGAATCAATTTACCTTGTCTACTTTAATTTCTAGCTGTTATTCACAATTACATACTACCTATTCAGCGGACATGGTGAATTTTCAATTTTTAATCCCATATGGGAACCTGGACCATGAAAAAAAGAAAAAGAAAAAAAGAAGTCCCATAGAAATCCCATAGGACTTTTTGGTTGCAGGACTGAACAAAACGCACCATCAGCAGCATACACCTGCTCTCTCTGATAGCCCCACAGCAGCCCAGGAAGCCCATGATCAGCAGCACGGCACCCACAGCAATGAGCAGGTAGCTCACATTGGCCACCTGAGATAGTCCGCCCACAGAGTCCAGGTTTTCAAGGACCCCCAGCAGAGAACCGCTGTCTACTTTTACCCACACCCCAACACCCAGAATGGCTGCACCTGCCAACTAGATGATGTGTAGGGAGGGAGAGAGAGAGAGAGAGAGAGAGAGAGAGAGAGCGAGAGAGAGAGAGAGAGAGAGAGAGAGAGAGAGAGAGAGAGAGAGAGAGAGAGAGAGAGAGAGAGAGAGAGAGAGAGAGAGAGAGAGAGAGAGAATGGGAGAGATGGTGCAGCAGGGTGGATGAAGAGAGGGACAAGGGCAAAGAGGGAGATTGAGAGACTGTTGCAAATAGACAGAGTTTACCGATACATACATGTTGAGAAAGTTGGATAATTTTTTATTTGAAATGTCCAAACAAAAAAACTCTAGAAAAGGTATTCCTTGTGGAGAAACTGTGGCTTTGTAGACATCAGTGAAAATGGAGCGAATGTAGTATTGTGACTCTCCAAAGGATTTAACCATGAGTAACTAAAACTTAAAATTCACTCAACACATTAGACATGTCCCCATCGGCCCCATCTGCACTGAGGTGCTCTGGTCTGGGGATTGTCATTGGAGGAGAAGGACATGTACAAAAGCTTTGCATAGGCCACTGAAAAAGTTGTTTTGACTCACAAAGATGCAGCCATTGAAGATAAACATCATCATTTTGAGGAAACCGGGGCAACACATCTTGACCTTTGTAGCTGTGGTTTCACTTTACAAAAAAAAGTAAATGTTACTTTACATAATCACTTCTGAACATTTTCATTTACATTTATGCTTTTATTTATGCTTTTGTTCAAAGCAACTTCCAAGACACTAAGCAATTAGCAGAAAAATTCAAGTAATTACGTCACAGTATTACTATATGAAGTACGAGTAGCAGTATATAGTAATCATATCATACCCAACAATGCGTGTCATGTTATGTGCTTTATTTAGCTTAAGTACGCCTTAGGTCATAAATAGGTGGCGAATAGGAAAATCAAAATACAAGGTAGATCCATATTGCTACATATAAGTATAACATCAGTATAACAGACGTATTATTGTCAAAAGTGCATAAGATGTCAAGTGGAAGTAGAAGAAGGGCACAACTGTGGACACCAATAATAACGGTGTCTAAATTAATATGGACACAACAGTAATAGCCAATGCCAGTAATAGCATGAGATGGTTCTTATTAGCTGGAAAGTGCCACGTTTGTTTAGAAATCTTGCTTAGGGGCCAATGATTAAGGTAGGCCTGGGAGAGCAAAGGTTTTAGGCCTTTCTTGAAGGACATAAGTGAGACAGTCGGTTTAATGCAGGCTGGGAGTTTACTCCATCATTTTGGGGCCATGTGAGAGAATAGTCGACCTAGCAGGCACAGACAGAAGTCTATAGGAGGTAAAACAAAAAGGGTGAGCAGGAGTGTGGCTGTTAATATGAACTGCCCCTGGGTGCACCAGCAGTAAAGTTGGTGTTCTGGGTGATGTTAGTA
The DNA here is from genome assembly GCF_029633865.1 of Lampris incognitus. Classification (NCBI taxonomy): domain Eukaryota; kingdom Metazoa; phylum Chordata; class Actinopteri; order Lampriformes; family Lampridae; genus Lampris; species Lampris incognitus. The sequence continues at coordinate 49,211,813 of NC_079215.1, read as the reverse complement.
GTAGGCAGTTTTGAGGAAGGTTGCATATGTGTAGAGAAAGGGAATGGGAGTGATCGACTATGTAACAGATCTTTGTTTTCTCTAGACTTGTGTGTGGTGACCCAGTGGTTAGCACTGCAAGAAGGTCCTGGGTTCGAAACCCAGGCTGTCCCAGGTCCTTTCTGTGTGGAGTTTGCATGTTCTCTCCGTGTCTGTGTGGGATTCCTTCCATCAAAAAGACATGCATGTTAGGGCTAATACTCCTGTGTGTGCCCCCGAGCAAGGCAATGGAAATAAAGAACTGGAGTCGGTCCCCGGGCACTGCAGCTGCCTACTGCTGCTATACAATAAGATGGCTTAAGTGCTGAGAACAAATTTCATTGTAACTGTACAACTGTACAATGACAAAATAAAATGGCTTTCTTCTTCTTTCTTCTTGTGGCATTTCCTCTCAGCTGCTGGGATCCTGGCCCTATCCTCCCTCAGAAGATCAATGAGCCACGAGCATAGGGGTGCTGTTTGAGATAGCTGAGTGACAAGAGGGCAAAAATGTCAAGTACTGGGCGCCGATATCAGCTGCAAAGTCAGTATCAAGAGCAGTTAAGTCTTGCATATGAGGAAGGTTCAAGGACGCCGGAGCTGATAGGCTAGAGGGAGATTGGGAGTGAGGTTGCGTCAGAAGGTGAAAAGGGCAGGGGGAGTAAAGGTCCCGGGTGGGAAGAAAATAGAAAACAGGACACAGTGGCGGCCAGATGTGTGCACAGCCATGTGTAACTGTGAGGTATAAGCAACACATCACAGAAGAGGAAGTCAGAGGATATTAAAATCACTGGGGACGAGCAATGATATACCATCCCCGGACAGGGAATGAAGCAACTTGTTAATCTTCTCGATAAAGTCTCAAAGCTGACCAGGGGGTCTTGAAGAGAACAAAGGGTAGGAGCTTCACTGGTTGAGTAATAGAGCCAGTGTGACGCTCTAAAGAGGTTGGAGGGAGAGGGAATGAAGGTGGAGTGTATTTCCAGGAGGGTGGAATGAGTCAGAGCCGAGAGAGAAAGAAAAGCCACAGGAGAGGGCTGCTGGCGTTCGGGTGTGTTCACATCTGGTGGATTTTAATCTCCGTTTCTACATTAAATACTCGCTGAGAACGGCTTAACTTTAACGGAAAAGCGCTGTGACGCAAACTGCCTCTTTTTTTTATTTTATCAGTCGACCAATCACGACGAAGAAGAGGGGGCATTACGTAGCATTACGTAGGAGGTTGTCTGTTTCTCATGACGTCAACAAACATGGCGGTGCCGGCGGGGAAGTTGGTGCTCGCCCGAGCAATCTCCCCCTGTTCGCCACGTCTCTGTTAAACAAGAAGTTGTGTGACAAATATTGACAAAATAACAATCAGGGTGATCGAAACAATGATGTAAATATGCAATGTTGCGCTGCGTTCAACTGGGTGCTACGGAGACGAGATGCACGTCGCACGATCCGCCATTCTTTCTCACTTCAGTGCGAAAGACGCCGCCCAATGTGAACCTGTACCTGTTCAGACCAGACGCTGCTCCACCCCCCTCCGCCGATCCGGGGAGGGCCGCAGACTACCACATGCCTCCTCCTATACATGTGGAGTCGCTGGCCGCTTCTTTTCGCCTGAGAGTGACGTGTTTCGCCGGGGGGACGTAGCGCGTGGGAGAATCTATCTATTTCCCCCAGTTCCTCCTCGAACAGGCGCCCCGACCGACCAGAGGCGGCGCTAGTGCGGCGACCAGGACGCACACCCTCTTTCGGCTGCCCACCCTTCTGTAGGGACGCCCTACCAACTCGGGGATTCGAACCGCCGATCCCCGTGTTGATAGGCAGCGGAATAGACAGCCACGCCACCCAGACGCCCGCCATTGGTCTTTGTAACGGACAGTTTCATCGAAGGACGGAGAAGGAGGTTTCAAGTGTATGTTCCTGCAGTGGGCGCTAACTAGCAGGGCTGTGCGTTGCTGCCATATGGGGTAGTAGGAATAGGTTACGGGCGCTTGATTGACCCCTGGTGTTAATGTAATGAAATGAAATGAAAGCCACTTTATTTGCCATCGTATTCTTGCAATCAAAATTGGTCTTCTGCATTTAACTCATCCTATTGCACAGGAGCAGTGGGCAGCTGCAGCACCCGGGGACCAACTCCAGTTGTCTTCTTTCTATTGCCTTGCTCAGGGGCACAGACAAGAGATTAACCCTAACATGCGTGTCTTTTTGATGGTGGGAGGAAACCAGAGGACCCGGAGGAAACCTACGCAGACACAAGGGAGAACATACAAACTCCACACAGGAAGGACCTGGGACGGCCTGGGGTTCGAACCCAAGACCTTCTTGCTGTGAGGCAACAGCGCTAACCACTGAGCCACCGTGCTGCCAATGGTAAGAGTAGTAGAATAGTTTGACCCCGGTGGTCCTCTGCAGCAACTACCACATACAGTACATACAGTGTGCACCTTATATGCAACACATGTCCACCATTACTATGGGGACCTTACCATCTTATTTGATCTTGTCATTTGAGGAAATTTGGTTTCACTAAGTCACCAAACTTACACTGCATTGAGGCAAAAAAAAAAAAAAAACCTAACTTGCAATGCACACAGTTCAAATGGCGTTTGCTTTGGTGACATATTAACCAGCCACTGGCAAGGGAAGCGGCACTAAATATAGTAATGATACTGAAACAATCAATGGTTTCAGTCGAGGCTTGAAATGAGGAGAGACGTTTAACTGCGTGACGCTGTTTCTAATGCATTTTCGAGGTTTTATTTTGACTTGTCAAAATGTTTTAACTGATTAGCAGACGGCACTGTTAGTTTTCTGATCACATCTGCCAGTGTCACAGGAAATGAAATGTCACACTATGGTCACACTTGAACCTCAAGATGGCAAAGACGTGCATTCATGATGTAAATCTTAGCAGTTACAATACTGGTTAATGGATTTAAAATCAGATTTCACAGCACTCCAAACAGTAAGTAAAATGGTTAGCTCACCACTCTGGCCTAAATATGTGCTAAAGTACACATGTTACATCTTAAATTGTGCTACTGAGAACATGATCAGTTGGTGATGGACTAGTTTCCTCTTACTGACTCGTTTTATGATGTCTTACCGGCAAACACCCAAGTATAATATTAACTAGAACTTAGTGGAAGTTCCCCCACCCCCACCTAGAGCCTATGGTTTATCATACAGCGTTCTTCCTTATTGCTTTGATTTTTGTGCCGTGACATCTGGTGTCCAAGAATAACAAAATAAAAAGTCTACTCTTATTTTAGGAAAAGGCTGACGTGAAGGAGGATAGCCAAACAAGCACTTTTCTTCCAACATAGTTTGTTAGGATGGGACTCAACACACCGAAGACAGAGCGACTCTGAGAAAGCAGGTATCAGATCTGTCATCGGAAATGGGATGAAACCTGACTTTGCAGAATATTCAGTCAAATCATAAATATTCAGTGACGTAATTAACTTTGCTTGATCTTTGGTGAAATATTTCAGAATTGAGTTTCTACTTTTAGAAAAAAAAAAAAGAAAAGGACTGCAGCTGCTCTTACAGTAATGAGTGCTGGTTTAAAAGTAAGCTTCACTGTTATTGCAACATCAATATTATCACATTCAGGAGGTATCTCGATCCCCTTACATAGAAAACAATACGATTTTATAGAATTTATACAAAATACCTTTTTTTTCACACACTAAAAAATCAAAGTAATATAAAATTTTCTAATAGATATATGATAAATTGGAGTCATTAGCACGGTTTCTCAGCTACAAAACAGCTCAGCGTGTACATGTAATTTAGCCACTACTTGGTGTTTTCCGACGGAAATCAGGGAAACTCGGTTCCTTCTGCTTCAGAAATACTTTAGCATATGAATATGATCATGATATTTTTGTCGTCCGTTACTTTTGTGCGTTTAGGATGTAGGCAGACCGAGGCTGACTGGGTTTATAGTGTAACGTAAATGAAACCGAGTGCTGTGGGGCCTACCTGTTGCTATGAAGAGGGTCACGTACCTGCTGTGATGTGCTGTGTGTCTGCTGAGATCTGATCAATGGGAAATGTCTGCACATGCCTCTTAAATTGGCCTTTACACTTCCTGTTCTGCGCCACCTCCCCATCTCTCTCTCTCTCACACACACACACACACACACACACACACACACACACACACACACACACACACACACAGAGCAGAAGATAGGAGAGGCCTGCATGTCACTGATTTGGCTTTTAAAGTGACTGACAATTCCAGGAGAACAAAGTCCAGTCAAACAAGTACAGTTTAAAACTACTTAATGGACGGGGAAAAAAATTGTCTGACGGTTTAAAAACACAGTCAGACAAGAGCATAGCTTTCACAGTTAAACTGACCCTTAAAGAAGTGAGTTTGTGACACGACAAAAACTTCGTATCTGACTGTGCCTTTCAAGATACGGATAATAATCTCCGCTCCGACATGGACCACGTACAGTGGAAAACCAGGAGCTCCGATGCGTTCGTGTCAAGCAAATCATTTACCATCATCAACACTACCTCATTTGGACTACTTTATGACAACCAACCTTGGAATATGACTCTGACGTATTTGGACACACATTTTATAGCGAGTTATTAAGGATTTTGCTGGCATGTGACACGAATGTCCTATTTATAGCACTGATAACGGGGTGATAATTACACTTAAGTTCCTGGTAGTACGCTCAAATATGTCAGAGCAATATATGAAAATGCATTTGGGGAAAATGAAAACCACCAACAAAGGCATGGCTCTGTCTTTATTTTCATCATCTTCACCGGACACAACTAGCAAAAGGAAAAAAAAATCCATCCATTTTGAAAAGCATACATAGCATGTGTAAAAAGGCAAGGGCAATATTAACTGTATCCCACACGGGGGCAGCATGCCACAGCTAAAGCCCCAACGATAGCCACGCCGAAATCGCTTCAGCTGAGCTGCACATTCACATCCAGCTTCCAGCACGTGCCAGTTAGCCTTTTTAACACGGGAATCAATGAAGCGCAGAAGGCGAGAGGTGCAGACACCGTTTTAACTTCTCTGGACTCTCAATGTAGCGGCCGCACTGGAATCACAGACATGCACGAAAGCCTGCATCCACACCCATACAAGGAAAAGACCAACGCGTAGATAATGAAGACGGGTTTGCAGCAGCACTTTTAACTAAAAAGAAGAATACATTCACAATGCTAGATGTTTTTGCCATTCGATTCATCCCTGGATGTGTGTGTGTGTATGTGTGTACCATCACGTGTTATGTGTGTAACGTATTCATATGTGTTGTACGCGTCTAACATTGGTAGGAAACCACTGTTCGCTGAAATGTGAGGCGCTGGGTGTCAGCAGGCACAGCCGCCGCTGTTTGTAGGGGGCGTGTCCTTTAAGCTGGCTCCCTTGTGGTTAGCCGAGGGGCCGGCAACACCATTGACACTCTCGTTCATCTTCTCGCAGATGACATCCACAAGCCTGTCGAAGACTTGCTTCACGTTAATGTTGTCTTTGGCACTGGCTTCGAAGAACTGAAAGCCTGGGGAAAGGGGAGGAGGGAGAGGGGGGGAAAGGGAGGGGTGATAAAGAGAGGGCGAAGCAAGGGACAAAGAGAGTGATGGAAAGCATGGTAGAAAAAGAAATAGAGGGACAGGGAGATGGTTAGCGAGTGGAAGAGGACGGCAGAACAGGTTACTGACAAGAGAGAAAGCAAGACTGAGTTATGAGTAACTGCCTACACGACAAGCGTTTTGTGTATGTTATAATGATCAAATTATGTATGGTGCCTTTAATGTTAACCTGATGAACAGCTTGCTGCTGCACACCAGCCCACAGCACACATGTGGAGGGATTCATACGTTCCTACTACGAGCCAAGAATGGCCCTGCATAGTCCCATTTGTGTCCCATATAGTAACATTATGGCAGAACTACATAGGCCAGGGAAGACCTGGCTTTATAAGGTTAATGGTCAGTGTGCACTGTGGAATTGGAGCATGGACGCCTCATATTGCTTGCCTGCCAGCACTGCACTTCCAAGGCTGTTTTATTGCTCTGCAGAGTTTAAACTGTCTCTCCGCTTCCATAAGCATCACAGTACGCATCTATATAATTCATTCATTCATTCATTATCCAAACCGCTTATCCTGCTCTCAGGGTCGCCGGGATGCTGGAGTCTATCCCAGCAGTAATTGGGCTGCAGGCGGGGAGACACCCTGGACTGGCTGCCAGGCCATCACAGGGCCCACACACACACACACATACACACACACACACACACACACACACACACACACACACACACACACACACACACCTAGGGACAATTTAGTACGATCGATTCACCTGACCTACATGTCTTTGGACTGTGGAAGGAAACCGGAGCATCCGGAGGAAACCCACACATACACAGGGAGAACATGCAAACTCCACACAGAGGATGATCCGGGACAACCCCCAAGGTTGGACTACCGTGGGGCTCGAACCCAGGACCTTCTTGCTGTGAGGCGACTGCGCTAACCACTGCGCCACTGTGCTGCCTACATTTATATTTATACTTTATTTATTTTTAATTATTATTATATTATTTATTATAATATATATATATATATATATATATATATTTACATTTCTATAATTATATTTAAATGCAAACATTGTGTTTATGTGCGTCTGTGTGCATGTCTGTGTTCAGTGAGTGCAGACCTAGTTCTGCAGCCAGCCTTTGGGCGTCCTGAGTTGGGACCTGTCTGTCTTCTTCCAAATCCAGCTTGTTGCCCACCAGGACAACCTGAGCATTATCCCAGGAATAGGTCTTGATCTGGGTTGCCCTGGAAAAAACACATCACAGATGATGACAAATGGGAAAATGTCATGTTATCCCATCTAACTAGTAAAATGTCCCATCTAACTAGTAAAATGTCATGTTGTTATCCCATCTAACTAGTAAAATGTCATGTTGTTATCCTATCCCAACTCTAACTAGTCTTGTTATTGCATCTCTAATAACAGGTTTGACAAAAATATGTGCAACAAGTTATCAACATGTTAGCATGGTCAGGGGATCACGGCATTTAATAGGGAGGACATTTTGCAGCCTGACAGGTATGGTGAAAGAAACAGCAAAATTGAGGTTTCAACAAGACATGTAATTTACAACAATTAACAACAGCTTATTTGTAGTACAAGCATATTTAAATGTCCCACGAAACGACATTTAGAGCACTGCAAACTTCTACAGTTGGACATGTATGTCCAAATGAAACAGCTGCCAGGAGGGAATTTGTAGGTTCGATGTGATTGACAGTGAATCAAGGCCACGTATTTGTAGAATCTACAAATACAAACAAACTACCCAATCATATATCAGCATATCTAAGATACGCTGATATGTTATTGGCTAGTTTCCATTTGGTGGTAAAAGCTCACTTATCGTCTCTCAATCTTCCATTCATTGCACCTTTCTGTTAGTGTGCGCCTGCAAGTGCAGGCTGATGTAGCTAAAACTCCTATTGCATTTGTCAGGAAGAGAAAAACATTATTTTTGTAAACACAAAAATGGTTTCAGCTTGTGAATTTCCTGAATGAAGCGTTACATAATGTAAATTAAGTGCAGACAAAAGAGGCAGCTACTACTGCTACTACTACTACTACTACTACTACTACTACTACTACTTTCGGCTGCTCCCGTTAGAGGTCGCCACAGCAGATCGTCCGTGTCCATTTCTCCCTGTCCTCTGCATCTTCCTCTGTCATACCATCTACCTGCATGTCCTCCCTCACCACATCCATACACCTCTTTAGCCTTCCTCTTATCCTCTTCTCTGGGAGCTCTATATTCAGCATCCTTCTCCCAAAATACCCAGCATCCCTCCTCCACACATGTCCAAACCATCTCAATCTTGCCTGTCTTGCTTTGTCTCCAAACTGTCCAACCTGAGCTGTCCCTCTAATATACTCGTTCCTAAACCTGTCCTTTTTTGTCACTTCCAATGAAAATCGTAGCATCTTCAACTCTGCCACCTCCACTTCGCCTCCTGTCTTTTTGTCAGTGCCACAGTCTCCAAACCATACAACATAGCTGGTCTCACAACCACCTTGTAAACCTTCCCTTTCTCTTGCTCGTACCCTTCTATCACAAATCACTCCTGACACTCAAAGGCTACAAATCTGAAAATACAGATTTCATTTCATGGCCCCTTTAAAGGACCAGTGTGTAGGATATAGTGCCACCTAGCGGCGAGCTTGCAGATTACAACCAACTGAATACCCCTGCAACCCCCCCCCCTTTCCTGAGCGTGTAGGATAATCCTACGGCGGCCTTCAGGTGCCAGCAGCTACTTGCCAAATTTCGTCACTATCTACGACCGCATCAAGTAGCCATAATATGTCAAATGGTGAGGTTCCTTTAGTTAGATAGATTAAGAAATTTTATTTAGTTATATTTCTTCTTCTTCTTCATTTTCCAAGCAATGCATTCGCGCCAGCGCCACCAAATTCAAGCTACCACTTCAACATAAAAATGTGAAAGGTTCTCTGTTTGGTTTGCCCAATCTGGCTACTTTAGAAACATGGTGGTGCACCATGAAGAGGAAGTGGACCTGCTCCCTATGTAGACATGAAGGGCCCATTCTTCTTTTTTTTTTTATAAACTGTAATGTAAATTTTCAGGAAACTTGCAAAAATAATCAGTGAATAACTTCACAATACAGTTTCCAGACAACAACAATACAACAGAAAGAATACAAACAGGGGTATACTGACATAAAAAAGGTCACATAGATAAGGTCAAGGCTTTGTATGTTTACTGTGTCTTTGCAGCTTTTTTACTTTTCCATCCATGCAGAGTATTGAAATAATGTCCCACTTCTATTTTAAATTCTTGTATCCTTGTTTTTTTTTTTCTTTGCCCATTTGCATTTATGTATAAAATGTTTCCTCAATAAAATAACTACTACTACTACTACTACTTTCGGCTGCTCCCATTAGGGGTCGCCACAGAGGATCATCCATTTCCATTTCTTCCAGTCTTCTGCATCTTCCTCTGTCACACCAGCCACCTGCATGTCCTCCCTCACCACATCCATAAACCTCCTCTTTGGCCTTCCTCTTTTCCTCTTCCCTGGCAGCTCCATATTCAGTATCCTTCTCCCAAAATACCCAGCATTCCTCCTCCACACATGGCCAAACCATCTCAATCTTGCCTCTCTTGCTTTGTCTCCAAACCGTCCAACCTGAGCTGTCCCTCTAATATACTCGTTCCTAACCCTGTCCTTCTTTGTCACTCCCAATGAAAATCTTAGCATCTTCAACTCTTCAAAATAAATTTTCTTTCATTTTCAATGTCCCTCTTTTCATAAAAAAATATAACATCCTTTTTTCCTATTTGTAATTTTTTTACTATAAAACATGCTAAATATATGTTCAACTTCCAACCAAAGAAAAAATGTATTTAAATGCAGTCATAAAAAAGACCTGATGGTATAGCTTTAATAACAATTGACATTTCTCTCTCAGTTACTGGAATTCCATACTTCCTTATGAACTCAGTATAAGTGCACAGATTCCCATTTTGATTGAGTAACTGTGACACCAACAAGATATTTTTTTTAACCCAATTACCAAAACAGCCATGCATCCATTATTCAAACCGCTTATCCTGCCCTCAGGGTCACGGGGATGCTGGAGCCTATCCCAGCAGTCATTGGGCGGCAGGCGGGGAGACACCCTGGACAGGCCGCCAGGCCATCACAGGGCCTGAACCAACTTGTTAATGCTGAATAGTTTGGTTTGCACATAATATAGTATATATAAAAAGGTCTTTCCACTAGTCTTTAACTTCTCCATAGAGAACATTGCTCACTAGTACTCGGGCATTGTAACCATTATTATTGTTATATCTAATGTCTTTGTTGTTCCAAATCAAACACCCGTGTGGGGAAAAATTACATTTCTAAGATGATCAACCAAGATAACATTTATTTATGGAAATTAGACAACTTAGCTGGAATTTTCGCTACATCATAATTACCATTACTCCATAAATCAATTGTGACAAACATTTGCTCTTTGATAATAAGACTCGACCCTTAACTGATAAATCCCTTGACAGCCCATCCATTACATTTTCCGAACCACTTATCTTGCTCTCAGGGTCGCGGGGATGCTGGAGCATATCCCAGCAGGCATTGGGCGGCAGGCAGAGACACCCTGGACAGGCTGCCAGACTGTCACACAGGGCCGATATACACACCCACACCCACACACATTCATACCTAGGGACAATTTAGTATGGCCGATTCAACTGACCTACATGTCTTTGGACTGTGGGAGGAAACCGGAGCCCCCGGAGGAAACCCACGCAGACACGGGGAGAACATGCAAACTCCACACAGGATGACCCGGGACGACCCCCAAGGTTGGACTACCCTGGGGCTCGAACCCAGGACCTTCTTACTGTGAGGTGACCGCGCTAACCACTGCGCCACCGTGCCGCCCCACCTGACAGCAATTTTTTAAACCTTTTTTTTAGACTTATTGTAAGTCGCTTTGGATAAAAGCGTCGGCTAAATGACTGTAATGTAATGTAATAACAGATTAAAATTCAGAGCCTCCCTTTATGAAGGGCTCATTCTACTACCACTTCTAATGACGGTCATGCACCAATTCGTTGTTTGCCAACCGGCAATAAACACCAAGTAGAAGAAGAAGAAGAGCTACTTCTAAGCTAACAAAAACACAATTAGTAGTTTCAGGTGATCATACACGAATGAAAATATAGTTATGAATATTATATTCCATTTCTCCCAATGGATCCCCTTAAATCTTACACAGTGGTCCTTTAAATTTGAAAATATGAACAATCTGATCATCATTACTCAGGACAACACACCAAGACATCCCACCACAACACAACTACAATTGTCGAGCTGTACCCACCAGTTCTGCACAGCATAGAAGGACTCCTTACTAGTGATGTCATACATAAGCAGGAAGCCCATGGCTCCTCGGTAGTAGGCAGTAGTGATGGTCCGGTAGCGCTCCTGCCCTGCTGTGTCCTGGACACAAGTAAAAAAAATGGAAAAATCTGCATCATTTTTTGTGAGAAAAAAAAATCACATTAACATCCTGAAACTGTAACTACCCTGAACAAATGAGATACTTAAGACTCTGGCAGGGATGTGGCCCTCTTACACAAGTGACCTACAAGGAAAAAATTATGCAAAGGCCAGCAGGGTAGCTGCTGATATTATCAGAATAAATTTTCATTTCATAAAGTTGTGGGATTAAAAAAAGCAAGGATTTGATCAGGTTAAGCAGATAAATAATGTATGTGTAGCGGGGGGCGGATATGTGTGGCTGCTCACGGGGAAAAAAAAATCACCTTAAGCAAGAATACAACTGTTTACTTGATTTACTTGTTTACTCAAGTCTCATGAACAGCCGAGGTGAATCATTAGCCCGGAGCAGAAGCAAATCCCTCCCACCATGCTCTGGTTGACACCACACCCGTAATGTACACCAGCATAAGGTGACGGCCTTTTGACAACACATTGCGTAGCCTAAAGAGGCACCTTCACGTTTTGAAATTCTGCCTGCTTTTTAGCTCTTCTTCCAGTGCTTGTCCCGTTGTGCCTCGTGTCAACTATTTCAGCACCTCTGATATATTCCCTGCACCATTGCACATTATCGCCTCTTACTTCACCTATATATGGCTAATCTTTGTGTATATATCTGAAGATTACTGTTGTTTATTCTACGTTAAGTACACTGAGAAAGCCACGAAACCGGAGTCAAATTCCAGGTTTGTGCAAACCTACGTGAACAATAAACATGATTCTGATATTGAGTTTTCACCTTCATGAAACAGGCTTTTAGAAATTAATATTCATCATCATTCATTATGACAAAATAAAGGCACTTTATTTTGTCATTGTATTCTTACAATGAATTTTTTTTCTCTGCATTTAACTCAACAAAAAGGAGCAGTGGGCAGCTGTAGCACCCAGGGACCAACTCCAGTTTTCTTCTTTCCATTGCCTTGCTCAGGGGCACAGACAAGAGTATTAACCCTAACATGCATGTGTTTTTAAAAAAAAATTTATTCCTGATTTTTCTCTTTTTCTTCCAATTTAGTGGCCAATCGCTCCCTATTCTAGTTCAAACACCCACCCTCGTACTGCATGCGTTCGCCAGCTGCATCTCTCCGGCCGGCAGTCTCGAAGGAGCCGCTTCGCCGCTTTCGTGACAGGGCGAATCCAGGCCGAACCACTGCTTTTTCCCCACACACACATAGACGCATTCATGTGATGAACACAAGCCGACTCCGTCCTCCTCCCGAAGACAGCGTTGTCAATTATTGCTGCTTCATCGAATCCGGCCATAGTTGGATCTGACGAGACCGAGGCGAACCCCGGTCCCCAGTGGGCAACTGCATCGACATAAAGCTGATGCTTAGACCGCTACACCACTGCGGACCCTACATGCATGTCTTTTTGATGGTGGGAGGAAACTGGAGCACCCGGAGGAAACCCACACAGACATGGGGAGAACATGCAAACACCACACAGAAAGGACCTGGGACAGCCTGGGGTTGGAACCCAGGACCTTCTTGCTGGGAGACAACAGTGCTAACCACTGGGCCACCGTGCCGCCCCTAGCACCCTTTATTATAGGAACCTGGTAAGTAAATTCATGCAAAAAGATGCATGAGAATAATCAATCTATGTCATATTGACTCTAATGTCTGAAACAACTTAAGGTAGTGTCTGGCATGCTTATAAATGATGTCTAAGGGTCTTGAAGCTTGTTATAGCAGGAAATGTCAGCTGTCAATTACAATGTAGAAATTAAAACTGAAGATGGAGATTCAGTTTTACTCCAGGACACGGGTCTCATTACCAGCATTAACACCAAGTGATTCTAAAACATGACGCTGTTTTGCAAAAAAATCTTAGCACCCATTTACATGATAACCGGGGTTGAATCAACCAAAAGGGACGGAGATTATGAGGTTAAGAAACTAGAGATCTCTGGTACGAATCTCAAGTGTAGTGGGTAAAAATCTTTCCAGGGAAGTGGGTATTACACTTCTCTCTGTCAGCAAGAACCACCATAGAGCCCTTGAGCATGGAACCGATTCCCAACATGAGGACTGAAGGCAGTACGTTTACATGGAAACTAATACTTCAGTCCCTCTAAAATCCATGTATACGTGGATTTTTTTATCAATTAGAGAAATAACCGTGGCAGTGACGGTCCACATGCGAGCATGTTGGATCCTTTTCTGTGTCCTCTTTTGAATGTTGTGTTCTTCACACATACACCTTAACACGAGCGCTGCTTCTCACCACCCTGTTGGAGAGTCGGCCTTTAGATCCGGCTGAATGGGATTGTGCAGGTAGCCGCTGCCAACATAACCAATATAAACTTAGTAAATCGGGATTGTAAATCAATCGTGGTGATCGTATGCCGTATCGACACTCATGATTCAAACAGTCCCGAAATGAGAGAGAATGACTTGGTCAATTTTTAGAATTAGAATTGGACATCTTTATTGTCCACCCACGTGGAAATTCGTCCTTGGCCTCACAGACACACAAACACTTAAAAAACACTTTACAGACACATATACAGAAAATGTCCTCTGCCATGGTTGGAGTACACGAGATAAAAGCAATAAATACGTGGGCCTACTAAGTAATAACAATAAATGCATGATAAAAACATCATAAAAACACTGGCAGTCACTAGTATCTAATAAAAAAGTCAATTGTTCAGCAAGATGACAGATGGAATAAAAGATCTCTTAAAGCTGTTCCTCGTTGCCATGGGTACCCTGTATCGTCTTCCTGAAGGGAGTTTTTCAAACTCATCCAACAGACGATGTGAGGGCTCCTGATCTATTAACATTGTTTTCCTCCGGGTTGGTGTTCTGTACAGCTCCGCAAACTGTCTCCGATGGCTCCCTACAATCTCACTGGCTGTGTCGACCATGTTTATGAGCTTGCTTTGGCTCCTAGCCCCTAAATTTCCGTACCAGCATGTGATATGGCAAGAAATTATACTTTCCACTAGACTGGTGTCAACCATCCTCAGGACTTCGTTGCTCACATCAAAGCCATTTAATTTCCTTAAAAGAGACAGTCTTTGCATTGCCTACTTAGAAATGTAGGTAGTGTCTAAAATCGCCCCTGATTATTTAAGACTACCAGCCATCCCTGCAGCTTGACCCTCAATTGTGATTGGCTGACACATTGGTTGCTCCCCCCCCACTGTCGACGCCAACTTCCCTTATCTTGTTAGTGTTTAAGAGCAAGCAGAGCGCTCTCCTGGAACCAGATTAATAGACTGTTGATGTGATTCATGTAGGAACTCTCTAGTTCATCATTACCCTTTATCAACCATGTCACTGGCATACTTAAAAAGACAAAAGTTGCGGTCATAAATCTGCATTTCATTTATATAGATGGGAAAAAGTGCAGCAGATAGAACAACCTCGGGGCAGCCCAGTATTCAAAATGTCATTGGACAAGGAGCCTTGTACAGGGGCTCTTTGCAGACGGTCAGATAAAAAGTCTGATCCGCAGTGCAAGGTTTCCATTGCTATCAAGTTTAAAAAGCCGATTTAATAAAATGTCAGCCCTGATTGTATTAAAAGCTGAGCTAAAATCCATAAATAAAATTCTGGCAGAAGCCTCGGGCTGCTGGATGCGTTTGGCAACCATATGCAGCGGTGTTAATGTAGCGTCCTATCTGTGCTTCATAGGCAAATTGGAGGTTGTCTTGCTGACCATGGGAAGACGTTAGGCGTCCCCGTATAACCCTTTGCATGCACTTGCATCAGATGCTGGTAAGAGCAATGGGTCTAAAGTCATTAGGTGTGGAGACGTGACTCTTTTTAGGCACTGGGATGATTGTGGATGTCTTCCATGAGAATGGCACAACGTGTTTTTCATGCAGACCCTGATACAATCTTGTAAAAACACCTTTTAGTAAAAGAAAACAAGTGTAAAAGAAAACAAGTGGAGAGATGTGCGCTGATTAGATGTTTTAAAAAGCAATGTGACGAGAGATATTTTGTTGTGTGATGTTGTCTATAATTTTTGCACGCTTATGACTTGTATCGTTATGAAAAAAGCTATCAAGGGAAGTTAACATGTCACTCACGTCAAGTCTTAACGCCGTCTGATTCAATAAACACCGGCCTCACTAGTTATGAGCTATTTCCCGTGTTTACCATTTACCGTGTCTGTGGTGGACTTTGGCATGTGCATTTTAAAAAAAAAGAAACCTGAATAATTAGTATATATTTTCTAATATTCCTCATGATATGCTTCATACATTTTATAATTCCATTATAATTCTGTTATCCTCTTTCAATGTTGTATTCTGTAAACCGTGTAAACACAACATCCATTGCACGTTGTCCGTCTTGGGAGAGAGATCCCTCCTCTGTTGCTCTCCCTGAGGTTTCTTCCTATTTTTTCTCCCTGTTAAAGGTTGTTTTTTTTAGGGAGTTGTTCCTTATCCAATGTGAGGGTCTAAGGACAGGATGTTGTGTTGCTGTAAAGCCCACTGAGGCAAATTTGTAATGTGTGATATTGGGCTATACAAATAAAATTGACTTGACTTAATAAATTGAAAAATTCAGCAAAAATGTTGGTGCCTTAATCATGTTACACTTTCCCAGATTTTGACCTTAGCCCACTATATATATATATATATATATATATATATGTTTAGAGAGAAGATGCACTTATGACCTCTGATGACGTAGAGCTCCTGATTTCCTACGTTAAATGCACTTATTGTAAGTCGCTTTGGATAAAAGCGTCGGCAAAATGACTGTAATGTAATGTAATATATATCCTCCCCTCCCCTTTTTCTCCCCAATTGTATCCGTCCAATTAACCCACTCTTCCGAGCCATCACGGTTGCTGCTCCAGCCCTCTCTGCCGATCCAGGGAGGGCTGCGGACTACCACATGCCTCCTCCGATACACGTGGAGTCGCCAGCTGCTTCTTTTCACCTGACAGTGAGGAGTTTCACCAGGCGGACCTAGCGCGTGGGAGGATCATGCTACTCCCCCCAGTCCCCCCCCTCCCCCTCAAACAGGTGCCCCGACCGACCAGAGGAGGGGCTAGTGCAGCGATCCGGCTTCCCACCCGCAGACACGGCCAATTGTGTCTGTGGAGACGCCCGACCAAGCCGGGGGTAACACGGGGATTCGAACCGGCGATCCCCATGTTGGTAGGCAACAGAACAGACCGCCACCCGAATACCCTCCCAATTAAGATATTCAAATAAAAGTGTAATCATGACTTTTATCAGTATATGACTGAGTTATTAGTCTGCAAGTACAACACACTAATTACATTGTTGTCAAAAAGGGAATTGCAAGAAAAAAAAACACTTCCCTCGATCACTGAAGTTGTTTGAAAAGACGGAGAAATGTATGACATTTTATTCTACAAGCACACTGCTGGGTGAATCGTCCGCTCTCCATAACAGACAACAAGAAATCTGTCACGGGTGTCACTTTGCATGGTAAGGATATTCAGGCCACGGAGTGCAGCGCCATGCATGTTTCATGAACCCGGCCGTCTGGGGACGATGTCTAACATCAGCTGTACTTAGCCCCGGAGTGTGAGAAATTAGTTTACACCGCACACATGACAGGCTGCTGAGTGGGGGGATGGTATGAGTGTGTGTGTGTGTGTTATGTGATGTATATCTTGGGGTTTCAATAGCGCAGTTTATTTTGGTGTAGCATTAACTCGATTCTGCACTGTTTCCAGGCTGAAAAGCCTTACGTACACATTTGACACTACCGGGTCTTCTTTTTAACATAGACGTAATTGAGATTTTACTTGCTGCATCCAGTTTTTGTTGCACATCATGTCATCTGAAACTATCGTTGATGACTTGAGCTATACTTTCTGGATGACAATTGCCCGAGCAAAAATATTCTAAAGGCAAAGAAAGTCTATAAGTTAATCACTAAGACTTCAGGGAAAGCCGATGGCTCATATGTATGTCTCTAAATCAGGGGTGCCCACAATTTTTTGACTTGTGAGCTACTTTTAAAATGACCAGGTCAAAATGATCTACTCATATTAAAAATAATAATAAAAATACTCAATACATGTTTTACATATATATGAACATTTATACGCAGGGTGTGTATTTATATACATGTTGTGTTACATATACAGTATTGCAATGGATTTGTATTTATATTGAACCTTACACAGGCAATAATCATCCCAAGCATTTGCTACTACACTATGTTGAAATTGCATCACTGCATGAACCTTTACAGCTGTGGTAAATAGATTTGTGATCTCTACCTCTCTACTCTGAGGATGACCTGCACTGGAGGGAGTCAGACAGGGTTGCATAGTTCGGACAGTAGCTGCTGGTAGCCAGCCTCAAGCAGGCCTCCAAATGATCATCTGTCATGGTGGAACGGTATTTGGACTTGATAATCTTCATGTGAGAAAAGGCTGACTCACACAAATAATAGAGCCGAATAATGCCGTCAAGGAGGTTGTGCATTTCCTCATGTTTGGGTACTTGTCCTCTGTAAGTAAGTTCCAAAACTCTCCATGCGCCCTGGACTTAAGCTGAATGTCAGCCTGTACTGTCAGCATCTCATCCTCCACTGCAGACGAGTTCAGGTGAAACAGTGTTGCCATTTTTGAGGCGAGGGAATCCACCTCTGTATCTTCCCCAAATGGGTAGCACATAAATGTAGCGATTGGCTCAAGCAAAGCAAAGTCTTGAAACCGTTTGTCAAAGTCTGACCGGACATTTTCAATCTGCTCTGTGTAGCGTGCACTGTCAAGCTGCGCACACGCCCTCCCTTGCTTCTCCAGCTCTGCTGCGAGGTTTCGCAAGTTTCCCAAATCACGGCGCTGCAACTTTGAGGACAGAAGGTGCATTTTCCGTTTGAAAGCGTTAACTGAGCTGATCATGTTTACCACGCTTTTGTCTTTTCCTTGCAGCTCTAAGTTAAGCTCGTTCAACATGTTGGTTAAATCAGTTAAAAATGCCAAGTCTAGCAGCCACTGATTGTCATTAAGTTGCTTGTGTTCCGCATGTTTAGTGATAAGGAGAAACTCCTTAATCTCTGGACAGAGCTCTCGAAATCTCTGCAAGAATCTCCCTCTACTAAGCCATCTCACGTCAGTGTGTAGCAAGAGGCCAGAGTAGTTACAGTCGGCCTCTTCCAAATGTGTACCAAACAACCGTCTTTGAAGAGACCTCGCTCGAGTAGAACAGGCGGGTTTGGTTGCCACATCCATGATCTCTTTCATGTTTAGCATTTTTGCGCATAATGCTTGTTGGTGTATTATGCAATGGTAATTAAGGAAGTCCAGGAAAGCATCGTCCCCCCTGCACTTGGCAAAAAATCCATTCGAGCGGCCCACCATAGCAGGCGCAACGTCCGTGGTGATTGACACCAGTTTACACACTGAGAGCTGGATTTTATCCACAAAGTTTTTGAAGATCTGAAAAATGTCCTCTCCCCGCGTGTGTTCCTTCATGGGTAGTATTGTTAACAGCTCCTCTTTTGCGGTCATATCTTGAAACACCATGCGAATGAAAATGCACAATTGGGCTGTATCACTTATGTCCGTAGACTCGTCCAATTGTAGTGAGAAACACTCGCAGTCCACGATGTCCCTCCAAAGCTGCTGTGTCAAATCATCGCCCATCACCTCACAGCGCCTTGTGACGGAATTTCTTGATAACTGGAGAGTTTTGATCGAAGATATTATTTCTGATTTGTTTTTAAAGTCCCGAAACAACGAATCTGCTGCCTCAAGGAAGGCCTCTTTCATCATCTCTCCATCTTGGAAGGCTTTCTTATGCTTAATGATGGAGTGACTCACCCGTAAAGATGCTTCGGTGGCTGCCTTTGCCTTTGAATTCGGCTGCGTGAAAAGTGGCTGCTGGGCGATTAACTGCGATTTTAGTTCTCTCACCTTTCTCTTTCTCAGCTCGCTTTTCGGAGGGAAGTCATTGCCATAGTTTTTATGAACAGTTCGAAAGTGCCTCTCCACATTTCCTTTCTTTGGGATAGCAATGCTAGACTGACAGATGAGACAAACGCATTTGGAATAAGACATGGTGAAAAAAAAGTGCTCCTCCCATTCCACATGGAAATGGTACGTTTTTTGTTTCTTGCTAGGTCCGGCTCCCCCACTCATTTTTGTTTTGTTTCACTTTTTAGTAGAATTTTTTTTAGAGAGTTGAACTAGCTAGCTCGATGCAGTTCTGCGTTAGCTCACATTGTGGGCATGTGAACTTCAAGGTACATTCGAGAAGGGCTCTGGTTGTTATGGTAACCTAATGTAACAAAGTTTTAGGTTCCGCTCTAGAATCTTTGGTTTTAGGCAACAGCAGACTGGCCGTCCTTTACGTCAATCAAAAGGCAAATGCCAAATGGAGGACAGATGATATGCTAATGTCTTGGAAAAAAAAAAGTTTTTTTGGAATGTCATGGAGATCTACCAGCACTGCCTTCGCGATCTACTGGTCGATCGCGATCGACGTAGTGGGCACCCCTGCTCTAAATAGATGCCTCAGCCCTATTATATTAGCCCTTTGCAAAGTTATGTTTAAAATGGCATATAGTCTAATGAGGGCTAAACAAATCTGCAAGTGGTTCTATTTATTTGTTTGTTTATTTATTGTTATTTATCCCCCTTTTTTCTCCCCAACTGTACTTGGCCAATTACCCCACTTGTCTGAGCAGTCCCGGTTGCTGCTCCACCTCCTCTGCTGATCCAGGGAGGGTTGCAGACTACCACATGTCTCCTCTGATACATGTGGAGTCGCCAGCCGCTTCTTTTCACGTGACAGTGAGGAGTTTCGCCAGGGGGATGTAGCGCGTGGGAGGATCACTCTACACCCCCCAGTCCCCCCCCCCCCCGAACAGGTGCCCCGATCGACCAGAGGAGGCGCTAGTGCAGCGGCCAGGACACATACCCACATCCGGCTTCCCACCCACAAACACGGCCAGTTGTGTCTGTAGGACACCCGACCAAGCCGGCGGTAACACGGGGATTCAAACCGGTGATCCCCATGTTGGTAGGCAACGGAATAGACCGCCATACCACCCCGACACCCCCCATAGATACCCTATTCTAACTTGACTCTTAGTCGTTTGCAAAGTTATGTTTAAAATGGCATATGTTCTAATGAGGGCTAAACAAATTCCGCAAGCGGTTTTCATCCATCCATCCATCCATCCACCCATCATTATCCAAGCCGCTTATCCAAATTGGGGCTGTGTGATGCAGGAGCCTATCCCAGCAGTCATTGGGCGGCCGGCGGGGAGATACCCCAGACAGACCGCCAGTCCATCACAGGGCCCACACACACACACGCACACACACACACACACACACACACACACACACACACACACACACACACACACACACACACACACACACACACACACACACACACCTAGGGACAAGTAGTATGGCTTTAGTATGGCTGATTCACCAGACCTGCATGTCTTTGGGCATAACTTGTCATAACTTGGAAAAAAAATGTGTATTTGAAAGACGAAATGACAATTTCTTGGTGTTTTTGACCATACAGTCTTTGAATACTGCTTCTAATATCTTTCAATCCATTTCTATCCTATCACATATATAACCATGTTTCCATCCAACATTTTTAAGCGAATTTGGGAAACATTTCCCGTATAAAATTAAAAAATGAAATGCAAATACATTTTTGATCACATAATCATGCCTTTCTTAATCTTAATGGGTAAGGACATATGGACATGTAAAACTGCATTTGGGGTTTTATTCACTTAAACAGATCTGATGGAGACACTGCTTCATTTGCGTGACTTTTTTGTGACATTTAATTATTCGCTTGACATTTATTTGAAAGTCGGATGGAAACATAGCTTATGTATTGATCTATCACTGGAACTACATGGTGCCAAATCAAACCCAAGGAAAGTCTACTGCTCCTTTGTATTTGGTTTTTGAGATGAACAAACATCCTTTTTAGACCATACACCACCTAGGATTAAGAT
Organism: Lampris incognitus; assembly: GCF_029633865.1. Classification (NCBI taxonomy): domain Eukaryota; kingdom Metazoa; phylum Chordata; class Actinopteri; order Lampriformes; family Lampridae; genus Lampris; species Lampris incognitus. The sequence continues at coordinate 49,190,725 of NC_079215.1, read as the reverse complement.
TACATGGGTGCTGGAGAGAGAAAACGAGCTATACAAAAGACGGGGTGAGATGTGTGTGTATTGGGGGGGGGTGTGAATAAATGAATATGTTTCTTATCTTCACCCAGATCTGCAGTTTGACCCTCTTTTCATTCCTGTAGATGGTCTTGACTTTGAAGTCAATGCCGACGGTGCTGACAAAGGCTGAAGTGAAGGAGTCATCCGCATAACGGAACAAGAAGGAGGTCTTGCCGACGCTGCTGTTGCCGATGATCAGCAGCTTGAACATGTAGTCGAAGTTCTGCTCGGCTGCATCCTTCTGGGTCTGAGCATCCTGACCTGCTCCCAGGTCCCTAGCTAACGCCATCTGGAGCGATTACTAAAACAAGAGAGACAGAGGGAAAGAATGACCAGTGGAGAAGCTGAAGGTCTAATCCTGATATACATCTCATTTAAGACAGCTTTAACAACAACTGCCCCATTTACAGATTGATGCAGAGGTGTTTTTTAATTGTACCAGTGAAGTGAAACGTATCTCATGGACCCCTAGGCAAACAAAGGATGGCAAAAAAACAAACAAACAAATAAATACGAGGTTTTCTTGCAAAAGCAACACAGTGAAGACGTATGGTATACATTTATGTACAGGAACGATACAATAAATCTACATTAAGGACAAACTCAAATGACATTTGGGTTTGTCATACTTCATTCACACGAATTTCAGTCTCATGCCCCATGTTTGTTTGTAAATATGACAAACATGGAAAGAAAAAGACTGAAAAACTAAATTTAAAAAGAAGTGGACATTCTTCCACCTTGCAGTTAAGAGCAACACAATATTTGGTTTCAAAGCAAGAACATGAGACATTTTGAATGACAGAGGGAATGTGGTTAGAGAGACTGAACACAGTACGTTACATTCCCAAGTGTTTTTGGACACATATAGTTAAGCCCGAAACGTGCTTTTACGGGGGCATCAGGGTAGCGTGGCGGTCTATTCCGTTGTCTACCAACACGGGTATCGCTGGATCGAATCTACGTGTTACCTCCGGCTTGGTCGGGCATCCTACAGCAAACAATTGGCCGTGTCCATGGGTGGGAAGCTGGATGTGGGTATGTGTCCTGGTCACTGCACTAACGCCTCCTCTGGTCGGTCAGGGCGCCTGTTCCGGGAGGAGGGGGAACTGGGGGGGAGTAGTGTGATCTTCCCACGCGCTATGTCCCCCTGGCAAAACTTCTCACTGTCAGGTGAAAAGAAGCGGCTGGAGACTCCACATGTATCAGAGGAGGCATGTGGTAGTGTGCAGCCCTCCCCGGATCAGCAGAGGGGGTGGAGCAGTGACCGGGACAGCTCAGAAGAGGGGGGTAATTGGCCGGATACAATTGGGGAGTAAAAGGGGAACCCCCCCCCCAAAAAAAGCCATGCTTTTATTGCAAAATGTAATACCTTGTTGGTATACCTCCAGCCTAATTAACCGTAAATATGTATTGTGACAGGCTCTCCATCAGTTACTGATGGCACGGAAATGGGATAACTATCCCTCCCTTTCCTGCAATGGTGAGTTCATTGATTGAAGACATCCCATTTGAATTGCCATAATTCTATGAGTCAAATAATCTCAGCTATGTTAAATTTGGGTTGGACCTGGACTTAATGCAAGCCAATCATATCCCAGTACGGTTGTCTTGACATCATGCATACACAACAAGTGCTTTGTGAGAAGGGTTATCATCATGTAGAAACACAAAGTTGTCTGTTCAAAAAAACTACCTAAGTGTAAGGTGCTCAAAGTTGTCCTAAACATCAACGATGTGGCATTCAACTAGAAGGGTTGCTCAAACGCACCGGTATTACTGTTAATCTGGAGGCTTTAAGGATAACATTTGTATGTACAGGGATGCTCTAACTGCAGCTAAAACTTGTTACTATTCCAACTTTATCAGAATTGAGCACAGCTTTTACCACTGTGAACAGACTTCTCTAACCGGAGGCCGACTCATCTCTCACCAGAAATTTCACCACCTATGAGAATTTCCTGAAATATTTTCAAAGAAATGAGAATGGCATATATCATCAGCTACAACAGAAAGGTTCTACACCTCCTCCCCTGTTGTTTAGTTATCACTGAGCAGCATTATGGTGACGTCCAAACCCACCAGCTCTCTCAACCCTATGCCTTCCACCTTATTGAAGGCCTGTCCTCTTGCTCTATGCCCTCTTGTAGCCAACATTTTAAACACATCCTTTATCTCTGGTACTGTTCCTTCTGTACTAAAAGTGGCTGCTATCACACCCATCTTAAAAAACAACACATACTTGATCCTGATAATCTTAACAACTACATGCCTGTTTCAAACTTGTTGCTCCTGGCCAAAGTCCTTGACCACGTGGTAACAACTCCAATAGCATATGCACGGCCCATGAGCTCTTTGATTGACCGCAGTCAAGCTTTTAGGGCACTTCATAGCACAGAAAATGGCTCTAGAGAAGGTTGTCAGTGACCTGCAGACTAATAGTGCTGGATCATTTTCAATTTCCCAGTAAATTAGTGGAACAGTCCTGAAGTGGTTCCACTTATACTTCTTTTTTTTTTCTTTTGGATCCCCCCCTTTTTCTCCCCAATTGCACTTGACTGATTACCCCACTCTCTAAGCCATCCCGGTCACTTTTCCACCCCATCTGCCGATCTGGGGAGGGCTGTAGACCACCACATGCATCCTCTGATACATGTGGAGTCGCCAGCCACTTCTTTTTTTCACCTGACAGTGAGGAGTTTTGCCAGGCGGACATAGCACGTTGGAGGATCATCCTATTCCCCCCAGTTCCTCCTGCCCCCTAAAAAGGTGCCCCCGACCAACCAGAGGAGGCGCTAGTGCAGCTACCAGGACACATAACCACATCTGGCTTCCCACCCAAAGACACGTCCAATTGTGTCTGTAGGCATGCCCGACCAAGCCGGAGGTAACACAGAATGTTGGTAGGCAACGGAATAGACCACCATGCTACACGGACACCCTCCACTCATACTTCTGACAGGCATTATTATGTCACACTGGATAATTTCCACTCTGCATCAGCTCTGTTGTCACAAGGTGCCACTCAGGGCTCAGCATTGGGACCTCTCTCTTTACCATATGCATGCTGCCCCTCAGTCAGACATAATGTGTCCACTCCAAGCTAACTACCAACCTCTCCATCAATCGTTGCTTGTCTCCATGAGGTCAAAAAGTGGATGAGCAGTAACCTTCTCAAACTGAACAGTGACAAGACTGATGTTATTTTGCTGGGCTACTCCATCACTTTTAAGAACCTTGGCCCCTTCAGTATGGATATTAATGGCTCCACTGTCCAACATTACCAACCACAGTTAGGAACCTCGAGGTCTTGTTCAACCCCTTCCTAACCTTTCAATCTCACACCTGCAACACATCACTAAGACAGCCTTCTTCCATCTCTGAAACATCGCATACCTCTGTCCTTTACTCATAGACTATGCAGCTGAAAAGCATATTCATGCATTTGTTTTCTTCCATCTCTCCACTGTTTGGCCTCCAAGGTAAATCCATTGATGGACTCCAACGCATCCAAAACTCAGCAGCTCGGGTCTTAACCCCACACCACAGTATATCAAAATAAATTACACCAACCCACACCAAGCCTTGAGCCCACATCACCCCCCTCCCCCAAAAACTCCACTGGCTTCCAGTCAAGCACCGGATAACCTTTTAACAACTTTCAACTCCTCCTCCTCACTTATAAGGCCCTAAATGGACTGGCACCTACCTACGTCTCTGACCTTCTTCACTTATACACACCTGCAGGCGCCAGCCTTCTCCTAAGTCCCAGCACCAATTTGCACACTAACAGTGACTGGGCTTTCAGCAGTGTTGCCCCCAGGATGTGAAAAGCTTTACCTCAAAGCATCAAGGACTCCATGAACCCTTTACTGCTTTCAAATATAAAGTTAAAGATTTATTTAGATAGGCTTTTGGATGATATGTGAGCTGTCTTAGCCTACTACTCAGACTCTTCCAACTGCTGACATTTTAGAGAATTTTACTTTCCTACTTATTTTTTCCTTTTGCTTTGCCATCTGCAGCTTTGGCTTAGTAGTCATCTCATTATTGCAGTTTTGTTTTCTCAGCACTGTTTTTAGCTTACCTCTGCCTTGGGTGTTTTTGAAAGGCACTTTAAATATAGTGCAATATTACTATTCTTGACACCTGGCCCTCTGAGCTGTGAACTGAAGTCATTTCAACTGACACCACCTTAGCATCACACTTCTAACTCCAAACTTCAATGTTGAGACTGTACACGTTGATAGGATATCCTTATTTGCTCCCTCTCCACACCCACATTCGTCCACCCAAATGAGAGTTTGTGTTGTGATTCATTGCTCTGTAGAACAGTTTTCATTTGATTCAGAGTACAATTTCCATCTGCTCTATACCAAAATGATGTTTTACTTGGTTTGATATAAATGAGTCGTGGGCTGCTGCTCGCCTGAGGATGTTCATTTTATACAGTTCCCAGCAGGTCACTGAAGTGCTAATTGGTGTTTTCTGTGGTATTATGCACTTTAAAACAACTATTCAGTCTTTTCAGTTGTTGTCCCTGGTTGGTAAAAAAAATCTTATCCCTATGCAATCTAACCTTCACTGCATTATCAACATCAGTCCTCAGTTTCGTCAAGACATTTTACACTATTGATTTTGGTGTATTCAGCTGCACTGAAACAGCATGTACCCATACCCGTAGTGATGTTCTTTCAAAATGACACCGCCATCTCTCTGAAAGTCTGATAGTGAACTGAGGTTTGTTACTTAGTACCATCCTCCATTGTTCACTCCCCCAATTAACCTACCTGTCTATTTAAAAGTAAAACTAACTTATGATATATATTTTCTAGTAAGTTCATTTTAGGTACTCCAATAATGAAAACCATCGAATGAATCAATGGGAAAGCCCATGGCACAAACAAAGCACAGTTATGTCTCTTTCCTTAAGGGACCAGGTGATAAATCTTTATGCTGATTATATTTTCAAATATAAATAATAAAACAGAATGGATGAGAAAAAAGAAACCATAATAGGCTGATAAATACAGTAAAATGGTCTTGCCATGGCCAGATCTGTTTTTAATAAAAATACTCTCAACTATGTCCCAGCTGACAAATTATCAGTGTTGGCAGTAAAAAGTAAGCAATTAGTGTGACGTTGACATTGAGAAAGCTTTGGCTTTGCTTCATGACTATATTCGCTCTGTTTCTGTCAGTCTATTTATCTGCTGATTTGAAAGGTGCTGGCTGGTCCCTGGCTACTGTAACTTAAGATTATAGAAACAGGAGGCACTGTGAAAGAGTATCAACGTGTTCACCATCAGGAGCCTTATGTAGGGTTAAAAGGACACAAAAAAGAAAGAGTTGTGGGAATGAGGATATGCAGAGGGGCAATGTGGCTCGGAGGTAGAGCAGGTCATCTGGTAACTGGAGGGTTCCTTGGCTCCTCCTTGCAAAAATGTTGAGATGTCCTTGAGCAAGACACCTAACCCTTTTACTTCCCGATGAGCTGGTTGTTACCCTTCTCCTTGATCGCCACCTTGTCGTGACCTTGCCGTGATGGAGAAGCTTGCGTGTACCAATGATCTCAAGAGCTATGCCGTCTGGAGCTTGGCTCCTGGTAGGGTCACCCAAGGCAGATAGGTCAAGGCGGAGGTTCCAAACGAGGCACAATCCAACAAGGACCTCAACGGTGGGACTGGCGGAAGATGTCTCCAGGTCACAACGGCAGTGAAGGCGGATAGAGACTACAACAGAGGGTGGTCCCCAATCGTCTTGGTTCTCCATGCCATTGGACTCTGGCCACCCCCTTCCAAGGACCGTTTGGTGGCTGCAGACACATCAGCGACTCCACGTAAAAAGCTGTCACGCACAGGCATCCTCCCATTATGCAGCTCCAGGATCAGCCTCTACACCCACCCAGAGGGACTCAGAAGGAGGAGTCATACTCAACCCCAAGTGATTGGCGATGAGCTGGTTGTTACCTTACATGGCAGACACAGCCATCGATGTGTGGGTGAATGTGAGGTATTCGTTGATTATAAAGCACTTTGAGTGGCTGTTGCAGCTAGAAAAGCGCTATATAAATGCAATCCATCCATCCATCCATCCATTATCCAAGCTGCTTATCCCAATTGGGGTTGCGGGATACTGAAGCCTATCCCAGCAGTCATTCGGCGGCAGGCGGGGAGACACCCTGGACAGGCTGCCAGGTCGTCACACAGGGCTCACACACACACACACACACACACACACACACACACACACACACACACACACACACATTCATACCTAGGGGCAATTTAGTATGGCCGATTCACCTGACCTACATGTCTATGGACTGTGGGAGGAAACCGGAGCACCCAAAGGCAAGCCACGCAGACACGGGGAGAACATGCAAACTCCACACAAAGGACGACCCAAGACGACCCCCGAGGTTGGACTACCCTGGGGCTTGAACCCAGAACCTTCTTGCTATGAGGCGACCGCGCTAACCACTGCGCTACCGTGCCGCCCAATTATTATATATTAATATAATAATTATATATATAATATATAACTCATGCAAACCATTTAACATTTAATTTGGTATGGTCAACAAAGATTTGAAATTTTTGTTTTAAAAGTCCTCTACATCCATCCATGATCATTACTGAGTAGATGCTAATGAAACTAAAGCGATGTTTGGAGTTTATTTTAGCAGCCTGTTCCCTACCCCTCTTCCCAATCCTACTTTCCTCTCACGTCTGTAATCTGAGTCAAAGAAAGTGCATGTTCCCTACTTACCCACAATGAATAGCAATAGCTTTTGCTTTGCCTGTATATATTTCACACAGATTACAAAATCCATGGGATACCACCTTTTGCTTACTGAATCGTCAGTGAAGGGCAACACATTCATCTCTGTCCCCTGTATGTTTCAACCATCTATCTGTCCATTCATCCACCTATCGACAATCTCTCACATGCAAGCGACTCATCAACTCTGTAATATCTACCCCTCCCCTCTTGCCAACTTTAAATCCATCCCTTTTCCTCTTCACCCCCTCTTCTCTGTCCATCCCTCTCTACATTTGCATCTTGCACCATCAGGAGGCTGATCCATCCATTCCTCTATCTCCCGCTCTCCTCTTTTTCAACCCCCTACAAAAGGAAAAGGGAGGCGGTGATGAATCCTGCTCTCCTCTTATTGCTGAGGTCTCCCTGACAAACAGTTCATGACTGGCTCTTCCAGCATCATGCCGAGTGTATGGCCAGCATACTACACATTTAGCTAAAACACCAAAGTACACACACACACATACACACACAGTTATTAACAAAAAGCACAATCAAACTGCCTCACTCTGTGTCTCATATACACACACAGGTGCTGGAGGGTTGCAATGGCGGCTATTATCAAATAAATGTCTTTATGCATGCCCAATAACCCAGGTAAGAAAAATCCCAGAAAATTGAATCAGTTCATCTGGACACAGCGTTTAGTGGAAGAAACGTTTCATCACTCATCCAAGTGACCCCCTTCAGTCTCAACTGACTGCAGGTATCCCCACCCTTATGCCCCAGTTATCCCCACCCTTATGCCCCAGTATTGTTTAAAAGGGTGGGGATATACTGAGCAGCATCTAGTCAGTATTGCAGTCAGTTGAGACTGAAGGGGGTCACTTAGATGAAGTGATGAAACCTTTCTCTCAATAAACGTTGCATCCAGATGAACGGATTCAACTTTCTGGGATTATGAAATAAAGCTTTTTTTGGGGGACCCCCCCCCCACATAACGCGTTAACTTCAACAAAGTCCGACGAAATACATTTCCAGCACCCGTAAAGTACCCATCCTATCACACAAAGAAACGTACAGCAGCAGACGAGTCCTGAACACTTGTTGAGGTGTCCGGGGGAGGGGGTCGTTTCAGTTTAAACGGGTCGATACTGCGGGCCTAGGAGGCACTCGTACCGCTGACGGTGAGCGGGATCTCAACTCCTCAGCGGCGGCGTAACGCCGTCGAAACACACGGCCGATCAGACCCGATGAAACGCGGAGCGCTAACCAGCCCGTCCACGCACCATACGGCGACTCGCATACTTAGTGAACTCGCGTAAGACGGATCGCGTTTAAACAACGTCAAACATCTCACAGAGTCGGTGGTTCGTTTCCGAGCGGGTTTTTTTGTGTTTTTTGGTTGTTTTCTTTTTACCTTTTGGTAGCGTTGTGTGCCACTCCCGCGTCGACTCTCTCCTCGGATCCTTTTCTTTTTTTTTAATTTTCTTTTGCGCGATGCTGCAGGACGGCGCGTTCCCGGATCTGAAGCGTCTCCGCTCTGCTGGTTTAAAACTGCGGAATTCTGCCAAGTCTCGGCGTGTCGACGGGACCTGGCCGCGAACCACGTGTGGACAGACCACCGTCCGCATCGCACGGAGGCGGATGTCCGCCGCAGACCGTACCGCGAGCGTGCGGCGCAATCAGCTGGCTTCGCATCTCGACTCCTTGCTGACCTGCGACAGACGGGGCGCCGACGTGTTGCGTCAATGGCGCCCGGAGTTTTTAACATACAACACTCATTTAGCGCACCCTCATACAGACGGTGCACATGTTGTGTCAGTTCGCATGTCGAGTCTCTAAGGACGGGGTTATTATTAAAGCAGAAGGCACTGCGGCCTCATAACAGCACAGTGCAGTACAGTACGGTACAGTACAGTACAGAACAGTACGGTGCAGGACGGTACAGTACAGTGCAGTGCAGTACGGTGCAGTACAGTACGGTACAGTGCAGTACAGTACAATACAGTACAGTACAGTGCAGTACAGTACTCATTCCAGTTGGGGCGAAGGGAAAGTACAGATGGACATGAAGCAGGCCTGGCATACCAAGGAGGGTTTTATTGATTTTTGGGGTAATGCAGAGAAAACACGTTTTTCCACAGTATGGAGGAGGAAACTAATGTCACAACAACTCTTAAAAAGAAAGAAAAGTGAGAAAAAGTAAAAATTGCATACCATTTAAAACAAACCCCTGCCTTAAAAAAACTATTTAAACTATCCTATTTCAAGGTTCAACAACTTTATGTATTTCTGATTAGATTTAGAAAATTATCATAAAATTGCAGTACAAAAACCTTTTATGATAAAATGTCAACGGCACAATACGATAGCGGAAATGTCAAAACTGAACGTGAATTTTTAACTCCCAAGAAATACCGTCTCTTAGATGATGAGTTAACATCATGCCTTCAACCACCTGCTACTGTTTCTATTCCCCCTACATCAACATCAACAATCTTTAATATGGATTGAACATCCAAAACATAAAGTCACAAATTCTCTAATCTAAGGGATGTTTTTAGAATAGGATTTAAGAGACCTTTTTTTTGTTTTGTTTTTTTGCAATAATCAGAACAAATAAAAAAAATCAAAAACAAAAGCAGAGCATTATCTAACTGCATCGTATCCAAAGTCGAACAAAGTGTGAAACCAAAATCGGTGCAGCTTTCTGACAGTGATATGAAAAAGAGGTAGCACTGGTGCCCCAAACGCTCCCTGTACCCATGGGCTCCTGGCTGTACTGAAACATGACGTTTCTCCCAAAGCTAGTGGCCAAAAAGACTGATGATTAAATCTACAATGGTAGAAACACTGACAAAACAAATGGTAACTGTCAACAGCAAATTCATATACTTGCAAACAACATCCAAGTTCCAAGTGGATGAAAAAAATACCCTTCTGAAATTATTTCTGCAACAAAACTGCACACAAAGCAATGTAACAATACAACATATAATGTCCCTGCCCTCCTCTACATGTAAACAGACTGGTTCTGTTTTACATGACTCATCCTGCACCCACGGGTCAAGATTTTGACATCTGACCCTCTTAATCAGAAGGTTTTGCGCACTAAACTAGCAGGTCTAGCGGCTTGTGGCTGAATCGATTTTAGGCAATTGCCAACTGGGCTGGGTCATTGGCCTCCCATAGCCTCTGAAACTCCTGAATGAAGGGTCGAACCAGGTCTGGCTCCTCGGTGATCAGTACGTTCTCCTTGTTGTTCTGCACAGCAGTCAGTGTCCAGTTCATGGAGCCAGTTATGAGGCGCCGGCCATCTGCCACCGCAAACTTGTGGTGCATGTGAACAGCAACAGAGTCGTACCGAACACAAATCCCTGAGGAAGGCAGAGATGTGGTAGAACATAAAGAGCCTTTACAAAGAGATCTGTTCTACAAGTAAATTCAAAGTTTTGCGGGATACATTAGTGGTTTCTACAATAGTTAAAATTTGTCTACGCTTGTTACCAGAATAAAGTCATTTGCAGAGTGTTCTAACTTCACATTATATGTACCAACCAAACTGTCAGTATTCTATTGTTGAAAGTACATGAACTCCCCTATCACTTCAGCTAGTTTATTTTATTAAACAAGTGTGATTGTAAAATCAACAGCAACACAAATTTCACTGTTTTGAGGAGGTGGTTTGTGTTGAATGGACAGGTGTACCTGATAAAGTAGCCACGGTGTGCATGTACTTAATACTACTTTCCATAGTAGTGTCCCCCCCCTCTGTCTCTTACTCTTAACTTTCATGGGGTATTTATTACTGTTGAGATTTGTGTCAAGGACCACCTCATACTGCAATTGTACGTTGACAGTTGTCCAAATTAGAGCTCTGAGAATCAAGCCTGTTTAAACACGGTATCATTTTCACTATCTTAGAGTTGTGTAGTGGTCTAATCCTGATCAATATATCGTTACATTCCAAAAATTAATTTCAGTCTCAGTGGGGGAGCAACCTGTTATTCCTTGATTAAGGAATATTTGACATACTGGAGAATATCAGCTTTCTGCAGAACAAAATGCCAAAAAGGGTTAAACAGAAGAGTTGACTGTCTCATGCCAAACGGGGTCTTAGTCATCTAAATGCTGTGCCTAATGGTATTTGCCATCTTGTTGCCAATTGCTTAAGTAACAATAGGGGCTACATAATTAAGTTAAAAGCAAAAGGATGCAGCATGAGAGAGAAAGAGAGAAAAACAAGCATCAGCAAAGCACCATTCAAATTCTCTGAGCACGATTGCTATGACTCATACAGGGGCTTGTAGGGGCAACGCACCCTACCTTCCCTCATCAGTTCCCATCATCTCTCCATTTATCAATGAAAAACCCAGAGTACCTATTAATGATTCTGTTGTTAGTCTGAACACAGAGAGAGCACCATTGGCCGAGGCAGGCCAAAGTCATCCTTCCTGTGTTTTATTTGAAAAAAAGGTACGTGACAATTTAGACACGGGAGGCGGCTGTAACATTTCCAAACAAACGGAAGTACTGAGTCACTGTTACTGATCAGATGACATGACATGACCGGCTCTGCTACCTGCTTTGCGGAGGAACCCAATCTGGGAGCCTGTGATGAGTGAGTAATCCTTGTCTGTCAGGACACGGACGGCGATGCCCCTACTGTGCAGAACAAGCACTGCTCTGCTCAGTAGCGTGTTTGAAAAGGAAAACACGCACAGGTCCAGAGAGGAGGACACAGACATGATGTGGCGGATGAGGCGAGAGAAGGAGTTCTCGATTCCATGGCGCAACGGACAGGAACAGGGGCTGAAGTGAGAATACAACATGTCTACTTAAATAGCATTATTCACATGGCGTTCAATTGTCTGCATTCAGTTTTCACAATGCTATGGCTCTCTGCCTTTTACATTTCAGTCTCTCACATTCTTGTCAATCAAGTGGTGCAGAGCATGGAAAATAATTCTGTGGCTGACTATTTTTTTTTAATATGCCACAAATAGTTTTTTCCCCCCCATTACACTGCAGTTGCTAAATCATGACTGCAAAAATGGGACTGTACTTGCACAAAATGGCACCAGTCCTTTCATTTATGCAGTCATCTAGTCATTCCCTATAAAATCTCAGTAAAGCATATTGGTACATTAGTATTAAAAGCAATAGCTAAAAGACTGTGATTTTGCCATTACTGAAACTCACTCTGAGATGGCATAATGCATAAAGCTGATGGCCAAAACAATTCACTTTTTTATGATACAGAAAATGCTATGTAAATTGCCATGATATACACACAAAAAAGAACCTGGCAAACTCACGACAGGGAAGTTGGAGTGATGATGTGCTCCACACAGGCTACCTCTGTGGGGAAGAACAGCACCTCTTTGACCGGCGTGTCAGGCCTGCGGCGGAGCCAGCAAACCAACTCAACAATGAGAGTGAGAGCCACTGCCCCCAGGCCCACCACCTTCAATGCCCACACTGACATCTGAGGGCAAGCACAGGCAAATAACAGCACATATTGGCAAAGAACAACATACATACAGAGGAACCGACACACAAAGATGCACAAATTCAGGATGGAGAAGCTATACAATGCATTCACTTTTAGTGGGACTTCTTTAAATGTGGCCTAGTTATCTGGGAAAGAGACTTCAACGCATTGGCCGACATTTCAAGAGAAATATGATCTTGACACCCCATCAGTTAAGGCAGCGTTATTGATTTTTGATAGATGACGTAAAAATTGCAACAACCGAAGTGCATTTTGGGTTTAACCATCATCTTCAAGAAGAGAAATGTGGAAGGACAGATGGTGGTCGATTTTGCGAAAAGAATGGAAATGGCTGTGGTGAATACATATTTCAAGAAGAGGGAGGAGCACAGGGTGACGTACAAGAGTGGAGGAAAGTGCACACAGGTGGACTATATCTTATGTAGAAGGCGCGATCTAAAAGGGATTGGAGACTGCAAGGTGGTGACAGGGGAGAACGTAGCTAGGCAGCATCAGATGGTGGTCTGTAGGATGACTTTGGAAACCAAGAAGAGGAAGCGAGTGAAGACACAGCCAAAGATCAAATGGTGGAAGTTGAAGAAGGAAGACTGTTGTGTGGAGTTCAGGCAGGAGTTAAGACAGGCACTGGGTGGTAGTGAAGAGTTGCCAGATGGCTGGGCAACCACTGCAGAAATAGTGAGGGAGACAGCTAGGAAGGTACTTGGTGTGTCATCAGGACAGAGGAAGGAAGACAAGGAGACTTGGTGGTGGAATGAGGAAGTACAGCAAATTATACAGAGGAAAAGGTTGGCAAAGAAGAAGTGGGATAGTAAGAGAGATGAAGAAAGTAGACAGGAGTACAAGGAAACGCAGCGTAAAGTGAAGAGAGGTGGCAAAGGCAAAGGAAAAGGCGTACGGTGAGTTGTATGACAGGTTAGACACTAACGAAGGAGAAAAGGACTTGTACCGATTGGCTAGACAGAGGGACCGAGCTGGGAAGGATGTGCAGCAAGTTAGGGCGATCAAGGATAGAGATGGAAATGTGCTGACAAGCGAGGAGGGTGCTAAGAAGGTGGAAGGAATACTTTGAGGGGCTGATGAATGAAGAAAATGAGAGAGAGAGAAGGTTGGATGATGTAGGGATAGTGAATCAGGAAGTTCAGTGGATTAGCAAGGAGGAAGTGAGGGCAGCTATGAAGAGAATGAAGAGTGGAAAGGCAGTTGGTCCTGATGACATACCTGTGGAGGCATGGAGATGTTTAGGAGAGATGGCAGTGGAGTTTTTAACTAGATTGTTTAACACAATCCTGGAAAGTGAGAGGATGCCTGAGGAGTGGAGAAGACGCATACTGGTACTGATTTTCAAGAACAAGGGCGATGTGCAGAACTGTAACAACTAAAGAGGTATAAAGTTGATCAGCCACAGCATGAAGATTTGGGAAAGAGTAATAGAAGCTAGGTTAAGAGGAGAGGTGACGATCAGCAAGCAGCAATATGGTTTCATGCCACGAAAGAGCACCACAGATGCGATGTTTGCTTTGAGAATGTTGATTGAGAAGTATAGAGAAGGCCAGAAAGAGTTGCATTGTGTCTTTGTAGATTTAGAGAAAGCATATGACAGGGTGCCGAGAGAAGAGGTGTGGTATTGTATGAGGAAGTCAGGAGTTGCAGAGAAGTATGTAGGAGTGGTGCAGGATATGTATGAGGGAAGTGTGACGATGGTGAGGTGTATGGTTGGAATGACAGATGAGTTCAAGGTGGAGGTGGGATTACATCAAGGATCGGCTCTGAGCCCTTTCTTGTTTGCAATGGTGATGGACAGGTTGACGACAAGATCAGGCAGGAGTCTCCATGGACGATGATGTTCGCGGATGACATTGTGATCTGTAGCGAGAGTAGGGGGCAGGTTGAGGAGAGCCTGGAAAGGTGGAGGTATGCACTGGAGAGAAGAGGAATGAAAGTCAGTAGGAGCAAGACGGAATACCTACGCGTGAATGAGAGGGAGGACAGTGGCATGGTCAGGATGTAAGGAGTGGAGGTGACAAAGGCATTTGAGTTTAAATACTTGGGGTCAACTGTCCAAAGTAACGGTGAGTGCAGTAGAGAGGTGAAGAAGAGAGTGCAGGCAGGGTGGAGTGGGTGGAGAAGTGTGTCAGGAGTGATTTGCGATAGAAGGGTACCAGCAAGAGTTAAAGGGAAATTTTACAAGATGGTTGTGAGACCAGCTATGTTATATGGTTTGGAGACAGTGGCACTGACGAAAAGACAGGAGGCGCAGCTGGAGGTGGCAGAGTTGAAGATGCTAAGATTTTCACTGGGAGTAACGAAGAAGGACAGGATTAGTAACGATTATATTAGAGGGACCGCTCAGGTTGGACGGTTTGGAGACAAAGCAAGAGAGGCAAGATTGAGATGGCTTGGACATGTGCGGAGGAGAGATCCTGGTTATATTGGGAGAAGGATGCTGAATATGGAGCTGCCAGGGAAGAGGAGAAGAGGAAGGCCAAAGAGGAGGTTTATGGATGTGGTGAGGGAAGACATGCAGGTGGCTGGTGTGACAGAGGAAGACACAGAAGACAGGAAGAAATGGAAACGGATGATCCGCTGTGGCGACCCCTAACGGGAGCAGCCGAAAGTAGTAGTAGTTTTATCATTAAAATTAGATTCCCAATCCACACTCCATTGCAGTTAGTGGAGGTAATGCACCATAACGTTGTTTGCAAACAGCCATAGAAGAAAAATAAGAAAAAAAGAAAATGAAAAAATAGAAAAATAAAGAGATGAATAACTTTATTTATATAGCACTTTTCTAAAACAATGTTACAAATTGCCTCACAAAAAAATAAAACCAGACAAGGCAAAAATAAGAGTAAGACCAAATAAGTAAGAGTAAAAATAAAAATAGTAAACATAAAAACAGATTTCAACAGGAAGAGTTCCATAGTGTGGGGGCTCTAACACCAAAAGCCCGATCACCCTTTGTAACAAACCGAGACCTGGGAATAACCAGCAGGGCTCCATCTGCAGATCTTAATGGTTGAGAGGACATATACCAGGTATATAAATCACAAATCCATGTAGGAGCAAGTCAAGTCAATTTTATTTGTATAGCCCAATATCACAAATTACAAATTAGCCTCAGTGGGCTTAACAGCAACACACCCTCCTGTCCTTAGACCCTCTCATCTGCTAAGGAACAACTCCCTAAAAAAATCCCTTTAACAGGGAGAAAAAATAGGAAGAAACCTCAGGGAGAGCAACAGAGGAGGGATCTCTCTCCCAAGACGGACAACGTGTAATGGATGTTGTGTGTACACAATTTATATACTACAACACTGAGAGGATAAACAGAATTATAATGGACTTATAACATTTATGAAGAATATGATGCGCAGGATGCCAAGTAGTGCCCAGACGCCACCAGAACAGTCCAGGACCCAAGCCATGCGACCAGCATCATCATGTAAAAAAAAAAAAAAACGGATTTATAAGAAATATAAAAAGAAAATGTGATGAGGGGAATGCCAGGCAGCATCCAAGTGGTGACCACCATCACCACAGAGACCTGGGAGGAGAACAGACTGCACGTGCACGCAAGGGAGACTCACATGACACCATTCACACACAGAAAAAGAGAAAGGAGAAGACATCATTCAGAGAGAGAGAAAAGACGTGAGAGAAGAGAACAGTTTGCAATAGTCATTAGTCATAATCAATTAAGTCATCAATTAGTCATAATCTATACACTATAATGTCGTTGGCAGAACAGTGGTTGGTAAATTCATTGAGACACAAAACCGACCCGCCATGCAGTACAGGTTGTGAAGCACACAACTTAAAGGCAACTAATTAATTGTAAGCTAAGGCAAAATGATAAGTTTTAAGTTTGGATTTAAAGGACTCAACAGACCCTGACTGTCTGATGTCAGCAGGCAAGTTATTCCACAAGAATGGGGCCCAATAGGAAAAGGTCCTGCCACCAGCTGACTTCTTTTTAACTTTGGGTACACACAGGAGCCCTCTATTTGAGAGCAGAGAGCTTGATATGGAATATACGGTTTAAGGAGATCAGACAGGTATGATGGGACAAGCTCATTTAGGATTTTGTAAGTAGCAGAAGCACCATAAAGTCTGAGCTAACATGGATAAGAAGCCAATGAAGGGAGGTAAGAACTGGTGTAATATGGTGACTTTTTTTTTTTAGTTTTATTTAGGATTTTAGCCGCAGCATTCTGAACCATCTGAAGACTTTTAGTACTAGCATGTGGTAGACCTGAAAACAGAACATTACAGTAATCGAGTCTGGATGAAACAAATGCATGTATTAGAATCTCTGTGTCAACCATGGACAGGAAAGAAAGAATTTTAGCTAAGTTGCATAAGGGGAAAATTGCAATCTTGGTGATTTCTTTAATACGCTTATCAAAGGAAAGGCTGGGCTCAAACGTAATACCAAGATTTCTGGCTGCCACACTTTGTGATATCAGAGTTGTCGATTGTTATTCTTAATTGATCAAATTGATATCTATGTCTAGCAGGGCCAACAACAAGCATCTCAGTTTTATCTGAATTTAAAAGCAGGAAAATTAGTGCCATCCAATTTTTCACTGCAGCCAAGCAGGCCTCTAAATTTGTTATTTGAGAAGGAGAAGGAGAAAGAAGAAAAAGAAGCAGCAGCAGCATTTTCTTTGCGTTTGCTTCCTTTTTTTGGTGAAATGTTACGCTCATGTTCTGTGAAAAGCTGCCATAATAAGTCCCACAATGGGGGCATCCGGGTCGCGTAGTGGTCTATTCTGTTGCATACTAACACAGGGCTCTCCATTCGAATCTCCGTGTTACCTCTGGCTTGGTCGGGCGTCCCTACAGAGACAATTGGCCGTGTCTGCAGGTGGGAAGCTGGTTGTGGGTGTGTGTCCTAGTTGTTTCACTAGCGCCTCCTCTGGTCGGTTGGGGCGCCTGTTCGGGAAGGAGGGGGAACTAGCGTGATCCTCCCAAGCGCTACGTCCCCCTGGTGAAACTCCTCACTGTCAGGTGAAAAGAAGCAGCTGGCGACTCCACACGGAGGAGACGTGGTAGTCTGCAGCCCTCCTCGGATCAGCAGAGGGGGTGGAGCAGCGACCGGGACGGCTTGGAAGAGTGGGGTAATTGGCTGCATACAATTGGGGAGAAAAATGGGAGGGGGGAGGAAGAATAAAAAAACGAACAAAACAAAAAGCCCTACAATGGAAAAGGTAGAAAAGTTGACCACGAGGCAAGTTTTATTTTAGGTTTCCCACCTGGAAAAGAGGCTATGGACAGCAGGTAGAAAAGAAAAAAGGCATTGGATGGCATGCGCCACCTCCCCTGCTGTGCGGGTGAGATGGGCTGAGATCCCACCTCAGCCAGCATGCACTGGCCCTGACTTTCACTGCAGAGATTTCGCGCCTCTGGTGGATTTGAGCTTGCTTTCTTTGAACAAGTCTCTGTGCTGTGTAGTGAGATCAAAACTTTAATTTATAATTTCCACCGCAGCCTCCATAATTCTCGAGTGGAAAAGAGGCAGAAAAAAGGCATGGCGAAAACTAAAAATTTGCTAAAAAAATATGACCCCAAATTACTGAGATGCCGACTAATATCAGATGACCTCTGTGTTTGCGGAAATATGGGAGGTAATTTGGGCTGGAATTTTTACTTTACGAATTACGGATATGGCCAATCCACACAAGATTAAGATCACATATGACCTCTGTAATTACTACTAGAATTCCCCAGGTAATACTAGTCCCGTGTGAATAGGAGACTGTAAAATGTCATGGAATCGTCCGATGTTATGTAGCTAGCTACAAAAAAAATGTCAGGTCATTGCAGGTTAACCTGATGGAAACTGTTTCAGACTGGGCACCATCCCCACATCTGGGCCACACAGACATTAAACACACACACACAGCACACTCTGCAAGATATAGTAAGCGGGAGCAGCTAAGCAAAAACATACAGCTGAGATGAGGACCCACCAGGCTGGAAGAAGTGGACAGTGGTTGAACAAGGTTTCTGGTTTACTTTAGGACTAAGGTTTGTGTGATGATGATGACGACATGCTCTTGTTTATTTATTTTTTATTTTTTTTGGTTAAACAGGCTGAATGGATATTGAATGGATAATGAAAGTATACAGAGGAAAAGGCTGGCAAAGAAGACGTGGGATAGTCAGAGAGATGAAGAAAGTAGACAGGAGTACAAGACGACACAGCGGAAAGCAAAGAGAGAGGTGGCAAAGGCAAAGGAAAAGGCGTATGGTGAGTTGTATGAGAGGTTCGACACTATGGAAGGAGAAATGGACTTGTACCGACTGGCTAGACAGAGGGACCGAGCTGGGAAGGATGTGCAGCAGGTTAAGGCGATCAAGGATAGAGATGGAAATGTGCTGACAAGCAAGGAGAGTGTGCTGAGAAAGTGGGAGAAGTACTTTGAGGGGCTAATAAATGAAGAAAATGAGAGAGAGAAGGTTGGTTGATGTGGGGATAGCGAATCAGGAAGTGTGGTGGATTAGCAAGGAGGAAGTGAGGGTAGCTATGAAGAGGATGAAGAGTGGAAAGGCAGTTGGTCCTGATGACATATACCTGTGGAGGCATGGAGATGTTTAACAGAAATGGCAGTGGAGTTTTTAACTAGAGTGTTTAACACAATCTTGGGAAGTGAGCAGATGCCTGAGGAGTGGAGAAGAAGCATACTAGTACCGGTTTTCAAGAACAAGGGCGATGTGCAGAACTGCAGCAACTACAGAGGTATAAAGTTGATCAGCCATAGCATGAAGATATGGGGAAGAGTAATAAAAGCTAGGTTAAGAGGACAGGTGACGGTAAGAAAGCAGCAGTATGGTTTCACGCCACAAAAGAGTACTACAGATGTGATGTTTGCTTTGAGAATGTTGATTGAGAAGTATAGAGAAGTATAGAGAAGGCCAGAAGGAGTTACATTGTGTCTTTGTAGATTTAGAGAAAGCATATGACAGGGTGCCGAGAGAGGAGGTGTGGTATTGTATGAGGAAGTCGGGAGTTGCAGAGAAGTATGTATGAGTGGTGCAGGATATGTATGAGGAAAGTGTGACAATGGAGAGGTGTACGGTTGGAATGACAGATGAGTTCAAGGTGGAGGTGGGATTACATCAAGGATCGGCTCTGAGCCCTTTCTTGTTTGCAATGGTGATGGACAGGTTGACGGATGAGATCAGGCAGGAGTCTCTGTGGACTATGATATTTGCGGATGACATTGTGATCTGTAGCGAGAGTAGTGTGCAGGTTGAGGAGAGCCTGGAGAGGTGGAGGTATGCACTGGAGAAAAGAGGAATGAAAGTCAGTAGGAGCAAGACGGAATACCTATGCGTGAATGAGAGGGAGGACAGTGGAATGGTGAGGATGAAAGGAGCAGAGGTGAAGAAGGCGTATGAGTTTAAATACTTGGGGTCAACTGTCCAAAGTAACGGGGAGTGCAGGAGAGAGGTGAAGAAGAGAGTGCAGGCAGGGTGGAGTGGGTGGAGAAGAGTGTAAGGAATGATTTGCGACATGAAGTTACCAGCAAGAGTTAAAGGGAAGGTTTACAAGATGGTTGTGAGACCAGCTATGTTATATGGTTTGGAGACACTGGCACTGACGAAAAGACAGGAGGCGCAGCTGGAGGTGGCAGAGTTGAAGATGCTAAGATTTTCATTGGGAGTGATGAAGAGGGACAGGATTAGGAACGATTATATTAAAGGGACCGCTCAGGTTGGATGGTTTGGAAACAAAGCAAGAGACTCAAGATTGAGATGGGTTGGACATGTGTGGAGGAGAGATGCTGGGTATATTGGGAGAAGGATACTGAATATGGAACTGCCTGAGAAGAGGAAAAGAGGAAGACCAAAGACGAGATTTATGGATGTGGTGAGGGAGGACATGCAGGTGGTTGGTGTGACAGAGGAAGATGAAGAGGACAGGAAGAAATGGAAATGGACGATCTGCCGTGGCAACCGCAGATCATCAAAGTAGTAGTAGTAGATACTGAATGGCTATATTAAATCATATAGTGATAAATAACTTCAGGATGCTTCAGTAATTATGCTGTATGAAAAAGGGGTAGGATTAGATCATTTGTACTTCTTCCTCCTCCTTTTTGAACATGTAATTTCTTTATCATAATAATGTACTATTCATAACTCTTGTGTTCATGTTCAAAATAAACAAAACAAACAAACCATAATCATGGCATGGGCTTGATGTTATGGGCCGAAGCATAGCCCTGATGATATACAGTTTAACATGACTTCATCATCATTACAGCTCAAATTTGAAATATATTTGTAATATTTTGCTTTAATTGGGGGAAACTGAATGCAAGTAATGGCTCAAGGCTGCTATGCTGAGCACAAGTTTCCTTGATTACAGCCAACTTTGCTTGCTGTTGCGGTTTGGTGGAAATGTAAACAAATCCTGCGCCCAACTGTTGGGTGTTGTCTTCTTCTTCTATGAGGTTTTACGGCGGTTGACATCCATAAATGTTGCATTACCACCACCGACTGATACATAAGAACTTCGAAGTACTAATTATTTACATGGTACACCCAAAATGATCCCATTGACGACATTGTCCATCCATTCTATAACCCAGAACCAGTCTGAGTTGATGTAAATCCTTCCTGCAGTCTAACATCTAGATCTTCTCCAGATATGTCCAAAATATTCTAATATACAAGTGTCCAACACAGTCTTGAGTCTTCCCGACTTCCCCTTTATTTCAGCACTGCAATTTATAACTATGGCAATGAATGCCAAAAGTCTTTTCTTGTCCATGCTGATATTCTGGTCAGCTCTATTCCTTTTCTGCTCCAGTTCTTTTTGCACTTCCACCACCTCGTCATTCCTTCCCATTCTCTTAGCAGCTTCAGCATAAAACAATCCCATCTCTTCTCTCATCTTATTCACTTTCTTTTCCTTAATTCTTTTTGGACACTGAGCTGACCCTGTATCATGATTTCCCTTGCAATGCAGGCACTTTGCTTGCTCTTTCCCAACTTTACACTCCACATTGCAGTTGTCCTTCACACATCTTCTGACTCCCCTAAAGACTGCTGCAACATGTCCCTAGTCTTAACAAAAACATCTGAGAGCTCTCTCATACGACTTCACCCTGTAACACACATACTCATGGTACACTCTGGCAATTCCCCTTCAAAAACCAAACCATGGAATTACTGTCCTCCTTCTCCCCTTCATGGAATCTAGTCATTCTTCTTGCCCCACACACACCTGCAACATCCTGAAATGACTCAGCCTCTACTGAGTGGCACACCACTTATCACTCCCTTCATCCTTAATTTTGATCCAAGTGGGAAACAAGTCACACAATCATTTTTAAATACATCAATCTTAATAGCGCTTTCTGATGTTTTCAGATACGACCAGTGATAACCATCCCTCTTCTAGTTATCCCAATCGATCGTGCATCTCCCAAGTTTTCTGCCAACAAACTTTCTGACCACATGCACGTCCTTGAAAATCCCATCTTCTCTTGTCAGGCTATCATCCAAACAAGATGTGTTTCCTCTGTTCTCAATGACTGACTGAAATTGCTCGAGTAATTTCATGTATTCTTTCTTTTCTTTTTTTCCCCTTCAAATCCTCTCATATCCCTATTTTCATTTTCGCTCTCTAACTCCGATGCAATTTCCCCCATCTCTTGGTGAAATGTCCATGGGCTTCAAGGGATTTATAGTTCCTTACCTGTATGCACTTATACCGTAAACAAGATACTTGGTGATATCCAAGTACGAGGTTGGATGCAGCAATGCAGGGTTAACGCTTCAACTTTTTGCATTCAGGTCATACGGATCAATGTTGTTAAATGGACACTTCGCCGGTTTTTATATGGATGTCCAATCAGTGTTGATGGCAAATGTAGTCAATAGAAGCAATAAATTCCTCAGTGCATGCTATATTGGCTGACAAATGTGAGTTCTCCTGGTCGCGGAGCCATACCTACGTGTATCAGGATGCATTTGTGCGCAAGCTTCTGACATCTAAACCTCAAATCCTTCCCAAACCTGCCCACCTCCATAAACTAGGCGTTTCTTGCAGCTGTTTACAAAAAACGGCATCTTAAAATCTTCACTCTTTGATCACAGAATTGAAAAACGGCAAATTGAATTGAATGAATTGAATTAGTTTTATCAACAACAAACATGCCTTCTCATTGTATCGTGCCTGGATGCGACAACTACAGACCACTGACAGATGTTGAATGGTGCAAAGAATGGCTCCAAGCAATAACCCGTCCCCCCCTCCAAAAAAGACGAGAACGCACCGACATCAGTACTGGGAAATCTTTGGGTATGCTATTTGCATTTTGCAGCAGATGACTACAACAGGGAGAGATATTTCAATTGTGTAATACTCGAGTGTGTATTTAGAATGCATTATTAATGCATTCATATTTTGCATATATTTTCACACATTTATATTCACTGTTATATATTGTAGTAAAATGCACATATTTTTACATATGTATTATTTATAGAATTTTCTTATAATTTCACTTTATGCTTATATATATATATATATATTCTCTTCTAGAATATGACCAGCTGTAAATTGACCCAATTTCCCTTCGGGGACCAACAAAGTATTTCTGATTCTGATTATGTTGATAGTTTTTCTTAGTCATGCAAAACCTGGAATAGCCACGGAGTTTGAAATGGGTGTTCTTCAAAATGTCTTTTCAAGCAGTATGCCAGGCTGCAGATAGATCTTGTTATCTTTAAAATAACACATATTTGGCTATGTAGAGAACACTGGCATTTACTGAAACTTTGTTTTTCCAAAAATATAAAAAACATCTTGTATTATGCAATGATATTTCATCCTTTTTTGGTCTTTATAATTTTTTTTTACTAAATGCCTAGGATATAAAAAAGTGCATAACAGGTTCTGTTCAATTGCCTTGTTTCCATAACAAGGTGAAATAGGTTTTTAATGCACTTATTCCACCCCCCCCCCCCCCCAAGGCAACAGCTTTCCCACTCTGCAACAAATGGTTTATTTTTAACCATATGTCACCCTCTCTCAAAAAAGCCTACTTTGCCCTGTTCTGGAAGAAAATACAACACATCTTGCCTCTCAAGGAAAATGTGCATGACCTCTGCATAAGCCAGCGGGTATGATTTTGTGTGCATCTGACATAGGTGTACCTGCAGCCAACTTAAAGTCATTAGTGTGAAAATAAACAAGTCAAGTTTGTGTGTGTGTGTGTATATATATATATATATATAATCCAGTGATTCAAGTAAACCTTTATGAGACAGTACAAGCCTGTTTCATGCCATAAGCAATCATCAGCTGCCAATAAAGTTACACAAGGAAGAACATATTAACTGCCTCATCATGCACATCACGTGCACAACGTCCAATGGGGAATGGAGAGGTGCCTACATTCAAGAATTCAAAAACACGTGATCGATAATGGTCCAGTGGGGGTGGGGGTGTTGGTCTTTGTCTATTGGCATGATTTATTTATAATTACAAAATAGGTGCTTATATCTATGTCTGCAACTGCTGGCCAATTCATTCCTGTTATTCAATGTGGACATTTCTGGTTTGCAAATGATAAAATATTTTTCAGTTAGACATAGATTGCACATTTTACTACTAGTTGAACATGCTTTGTTTTTTGAGAGGATTTTTCAGGTGGTTGAATAATTGTTTCTGTCCGCCAATGACAAAATATAACGGCTTGAAGATGTTACATTCTTTAAACGGTTGTTTCTAAAGCTACACGTGTGCATTAAACCTCTTTCTGAATGTTCCCTCTGTTAGACCGATGTATGTCTCTATTTTGCCATTGAAATTTCTCGTCACCGTAGCTTGGTAGATAACTCCTTTCGTCTGGCATTTTCTTTTTGGCTATTGGCGGACAGAAACAATTATTCAACCACCTGGAAAATCCTCTCAAAAAACAAAGCATATTCAACCAGTAGTAAAATGTGAAATCTATGAAAAATATTTTATCATTTGCAAACCAGAAATGTCCACATTGAATAATAGGAATGAATTGGCCAGCAGTTGCAGACATAGATATAAACTCCTATTTTCCAGTTATAACTAAATCATGCCAATAGACAAATACCATCCCCCCACCCCCCACTGGACCGTTCGCGATCGTCTGTTTTTGAATTTTTGAATGTAGGCACCTCTCCCTTCCAAAATGAAGTTGTGCACGTGACGTGCATGACGAGGCAGTTAATGATGTGTTCTTTCCCGTGTAACTTTACTGACAGCTGATGATTGCTTATGGTAAGAAAAAGGCTTGTACTATCTCATAAAGAATTTACTTGACTCACTGGATTATTTTGCTCCTTATTTGCTGAGCACTTTTCCCATCGTTGAGTGTTTCTTTTAACAAAGTTTTATATATATATATATATATATATATACACACACACACACACACACACATATATAAAAAGTTTTCTATACGTTTTATATATATATATATATATATAAATAAAAGTATAGAAAACAACTTTATTCAAACCAACAAGTTACATGATATTCAACTTTCAAATAAATATTTAGCATATTGCACATCATAATTTCACAAGACAGTCTAGATCAGTCCCAACAAGCTTCAAGGTAAAAGTGTCCATTGTTAGCTGCAATGAAGCTTAGCAGCATTATTACACAATGGCTAGCATATCACATGGTCAAAGCTCATCCATTGCTTCGTCCACTTCAGCATGCCCTCTGTACTGACCATTGGGGGAAGGATTTTTGGCTCTGATGTGATGTACAACACAGGCAGGCAAGACGATGTGGTTCCCTTTGCCAAGTTTTCCCCCTTTATATCATCCATCCACAAAAAAAAAAAAAAAGATAAGCGGCTAGACGATATTGTCTGCAGAGAGCAAAAGACAGGAAAGAAGGGGGTTATTCATCAGGAAGCTACAAGTACTGATCATATACTGTAATGTTAGCAGCTATTGTAAACACAAACACAGTGGCCATTGTAATTGAAAGTTACATTGCAATTGCAAGGGTAATGATGCAATGGGCAACAAAATATGATAGGGCAATGTGCTTGCCAACAGGAAATTAAGACAGATGTGGAAAAATATACTATGGAATTTATTTGGGTAACAAGAGGTTGCCATGCAGTCAGTACAAACATGTTGAGAAAACCGCTTGTCCAACGTTGCCATGTATCACCACACTAGCCTATAGCTATTACTTTGTTGGTCAAAACATAGCATACTCACAGAATGGTTATATGCCAGCCCTGCTGGTCTTGGTTGACTTTTCCAGTTTATCTTCGGGATTCTGAAGAAAGTATCAGTGTTGGCATCTGCAACAGCATCCAACAAAAATTGCCCACGCTGAAATTCATTGCAGTAAAATGATTCAGCTTCTGTTGGCATCAGAGGGGAAATCTGAGCAAAGGCACCACCAGCCGCCGTTTGCTCTCGGCAGCTCAGGTTCTGGATGGCCGCCGCCAGCCACATCCTCTTGCTCGGCTAATGCAGCAGCAACCTCGGCCTCCACTTTATTTCTTTGGTCATATAAACTGGCTCGAATAAAAACAGCTGAATATCTGAGTCAGCCAAAATACCGTAAAATGTATCCTTGTCCATAAGATCTTCTTCACTCATATTTTGGTATGCCAGTTTTGCAGTTGGAAATGTGCCTAGTTTGCAATACAAGGCGAAGATAACAAGGAAGTTTTGTTTTTGAGTGGCATCTAGAGCAGGCTCCCTGGCTAAGACGCAGGCAGAGACTAGGGCTAAAACCAAATGTCCACCCTCCGCACTTGCCAACTGCGCCCTCATGGACTTCAGTTGTACGTGCTGTGACGTGTTCACCATCATCACGTCAAGTCTGTGAGGGCACGAGACTGCAAGGCTATAAAAGCTGCTGATAGACAGGCCTCAAGTCTGTTTCACTGCTTGCTGTGGAAACGTTCGAGCCACAACTACAATTATGTACATGGTGATCGCTGCAGCGCTTGCCTATGAAATTAATTGTACTCCTTACATGATACCAGAGGCCGAGGGTTGCTTTACCCTGCATCTCCTTTTAAGGTTCTCCCATTGCTCACTCGACACAAGACCACTTAGCTTCATTTCATTGCGAATTTTTCTGGGAAGAATCCACAATCATCATCTTCTTTAGGCTTGTTCCCCATTTCCCAGAGGTCCCCAGTGGTTGCCACAGTGGATTTGATAGTTTCCATCGGTACCCTGTGAGGGCACAGGTAAAGTGCTGGATGCCATCCCATATTCATGTGGAAGAATCCACAATAAAACAAGATGTAATACAGAAATGGCTCTAATTTTCTTGTGATATGCATAATGAAACATGTGCCACTAAGTAATGCACAGCTTATATTTACAATAATAAGGGGAGCAATAATAGGCTGCAATAATAAAATGCATTTTAATTACCTGTATAGCCTATTCTTCCACATATTTATGTATCATGATGTGGTTGAATATTATCTCTGGCCTACGTGATTCAAGTAACGTTTTAATGGAGTAATTATTTTACAGATTCATAATAACTTTGTTTTGTTAATCAGCAATGGTCATAACCCACATTATATTGCAATGAATTCTGAGTAATTAAATCAGTCAAGTCCAGTGAAGTCTGCACCCCAAGCAGACTCTCTGGAAGTCTGCTTGAGGCCCCCTGTGGACTGGGTGAATTGTGGCTTTGGAAAGCCCTAAGCACTCGCACGCTTCATGGCAACGTGCCCACAAAGTCCACGAATCTGCAAGTGCAGTGAAGTCTGGAGATTTGGATTCAGCCTAGAATTCCAAGCTGAACTTACTCATAGTTATTCCTTGTCACCAATTACGTTACTGACATGTCAAATGACAGTGCTGGTGCTGGAAGAAGAACAGATTTTGCAACTACATCCCAGAGACACATAGAATATTGGCAACAACTGCAGGCATTTTTCACACTATTGCTGTGTCCAAATTCAGCAGCCGCATCCCTTGAAAGCTGCATTTGAAGACCGATTGGGATGGGAGGTGGCGAGTATTGGGCCAGATGTCCTACTTACCAAAAGGAATGTGAAGCGGTGCAGTGGCCTCTCGCTTCCTGGTGTAGCGATCACCACGGGTCTATCAGGATCTTAGCATATGGCTGCTCCTACGCAAATGTGTCCACAGCAGCACTTTTTCATGGTACCTCCTGTTTTTACAAAGTCTGCTGTGGGGGCGACTGGGTTCCCGGCAGTATAACCGGGTGGGTCAATTGGACTCGTTAGCCTTGGTTGGCAGCCAATCTACGAGAAGGACAACTCTGATTTCAAACCCAGGTAGATGAAGCTTGTTAGCCTTGTCAGGCAGTTCATCTAGAAGGAAAACTCTGATTTAAAACCTCCGCTGCCTTGCGGGTATACTCGTCTATGGGAAAGGCCTCAAGAAGAAACCCTGAGCAAAAATCTGCATCTGTCTCCATTGCCAGTCATCTCGCTAGTCTTGCCACTGACAGTAGGTGGTCTCAGACGAGATAGTGGTGTTGATGATGCACAACTCTTCCTCACTTTAATCATCACGAAAGTCATCTGTCATCCATCACAGGATAACTAGATGGTCCTCGTCGCTGCGACAGACGAATAACATGAATAACAACATGTCACAGCAGTGCTTCAAGGCTGTCCCATTCCAAAGGCTCCTTCAAATAGGGCCGAGAAATGCAGCCTTCGTTTGTCAGAATTTTAAGGACACAACGGATGGACCCTTCGTGGCCTAACCTATCACAAGATTCATTGCACGCCGGTGATTGGATTTTTTTCCTGCAAGAAAATGGCATCTCCAAGTCAAGTAGTGGCCGACAATTGCACTTTTAAATGTAAGTATTGGGTTTCAACTCACTCAAATAGCTAACTAAACAAATATTAAAAATGAGTCTTAAAATCTCAAATGTTCATGAAAATAACAAAGTTACTAAACTGCCGCATTTAACTGATTTGTTAATGCAGTTCGCTGCCCGCATCCGACCTGAGTTACAGCCTTTGGAAGTAAAGCCTTTAAGGCCTTCACTTTCAAACTTCAGAGATTCAAATGGTGACTTATATGTTACAGAGATTGTGTTGATTTTATAGATAATTTATACTTCATATTAGATACATAAATAGACCAAGGTGAACAAATTAAATAGGTTGTGAACCTTGCTTGGTTTTCAGACAGTTGAATATCACTTTCAAAGTCCAGTACAAATGTAGGGTTTGATTACACGGCTAACCTTAAGTTGGTTATTTTGCTACTTAAGCTGCTTTTGTTTGATGGTGTGAAGCAAAACTTAACTCTGTAACATTTCGTTTTGTTTTAGGGAGCAAGGAGCATACTGCTCAGTTTATTAAACTAATGGGGGGTGGGGTGGGGTGATCCCCTCTTCACAGGGGCCAAAAATTCCTGAGTATAAAATCTCCATTTTATCATCTTGTACTTAAGGTTAGTTAAATTAGTCATCATTCTATACAAAGCCCATAATAATAAGACAACCAGTAGATGGGGCAATACCTTTTCTTTGTTGTGTTCCCTTGTAGCGCTGTCACAGGGATGAAAGCTGTGACTGTCACCTCTTTTCCTTTTTGTTTTTAACCTACAACAGGGCATCCAAGCAAATGATTTCTGGAGGATTTTGTGTCTGTCTGCTGTGTCACTTTTTTCAATCTTTTTCTTTTAAATACATATACATTTCTTTAAAAACAGCAATGAAATGTTTGACAGGGTTTTTTTTAAAAATAAGGCTAATTGCAACAGTTTTCCTTTCAAGAGTCTAAATTCAACATAGCTGACCGAAGGAATTCTATCCGTTTCTTCACAACTGGTGCTGCAAACTAAATTCTTCACCTTTTTTTTAAACAGACATTGTAACACTTTCTTAAATATTGTGTTATTAAAAAAAAGAACACTCCAGGGCAAAATCAAAATGAAAACTCAAACTTGATAGCACTGAAACAGGGCTATGCAGTATTGCCAACAGACCCACCACCAAATTAAAGAATCCAAGCAAAAATACTCAGACATCATTCCCACTACATCCCACTCCACACACCACACAAACAAAATCCAACATCACCCTCCCTCCCTGATTACAATAAAAGTGCTCCCCTCCACAAATCCACTAATAAAATCTTATTCACTAACATAACTACATAACATATTAACATCTCTTTCCATCATACTTTAAAAAAAATATCCCACACCTCAAGCTTTCCACTTGTCATAGTAGGCTATATTCCTTAGCTTGACAGCAAATCTTGCATGGCTTAAAACATAATTTAATACATTAACATTCATCCTTTCACTTTGCCAGTCACCCCATACAACCACAATTTTCTCCATTCCATTCTCAACAAACCCACCTCTCCAACATCTACTTATTAATTCCTTCAATATCAACATGTATCCCTCCAGCTCACAACATCCAACAAACTCATGCATAAATGTTTCCACTCCTACACCACACACATCACATTTTCTTCACATTCACATCAAACTTAATTAAATTATTGAACACCCTATTCTGCCTTAATAAAAAGTCAAAAATTTTACATTCAACACTGTTCCACTTCACTCTCATTCCTCTATATCCTTCCTACAGCCATCTCATTCATAACTGTTCTGTCCCCATTTCAAGCCCGTTCGCTCAACTAGACAGGCAGCTAACATATCCAATGAACTTCAGAGGCAAGATGTAGTTTCCAGGCTTTTACTTGTCTTCAGTTCAGCAATGGAGTGTTATTCTTTTTTTTGTAAAACTGCAAACAAACACAAAATGTACATTATAAATGTCTTGTCATTACTCATAATCCATACAAACAGCTATGCACTAGCCTAGCCTATCAATCAGGTTACACAGAATAGCTTTTGAAGCTAACGCGGCTAACGCGATTTAATGAGCATTCAAAACATTCTATCGATATATTCTTAAATACATTTCAAAGTCAATACTTACAAGCAAAGCCTTCCCAAGGCATGAACGCTTTCAGGAGTTAGTAGTAAGTTTGAAAGATTTCCTAGAGAACAGCGTAATCACACAACTTCCGTCAATCAGCTTCCGGAATTGGAACGAACTTTGACCGGCGACGTCGCGGCCCTTTGACTACTACGTATTTAAGAAATCATTTCTATTTTAAGGGAAACCGCAAGATGGCGCAAAATCACCACAAATAACACTAGATTACCACTAAAATAAGAATGCCGTGACACTCCCCACCTGGTATTGTGAGATACTGTGGCGATACACAATTGAGGGTAGATTCACCAGGGGCTGCGGCTCATTTAAGGCAGACGTTCAGAGTGCTGACGTAGGCACTGCTTAGAGTTTCCGAGGTGGAGCCATGTTTTTCAGCAGTGCAGCGGTTAGAGATTGTGAGAGAGAGCTTGTGCTGTATCGGTGTTGTTTTGTGTGGCGAGTAAACGGAATTGACTCGACCTCTCCGTCTCCTCATTCATACCCTGCACTCCCACATTGGTGACCCCGCACGTTGACAACGAACATGTCGACCCAAAGCGATGACGACACCGCTCCAGCTCCGAGTGATGCTAACGGTCTGGCTCATGTTAGCGCTAGCATCTCAGCAGCAACGGTGAAGTTGCCCGACTTTCGGCAGCACAGTCCCCGGCCATGGTTTCAGCACATTGAAGCCCAGTTCGAGCTGAGAGGAATAACACGGGACGTTACGAAGTATTTCCATGTGGTGGCGGCGTTAGATGCCCAGACGACGGCCCGAGCTATGGGGCTACTGGAAGCCCCCCCCCCCCGGCTGTGGGAAAATACGGCGCACTCAAGGCCTTCCTTTTGCAGCTCTTCGAGCTGTCGGAGATGGAGAAGGCGGATTGCCTGTTGTCACTCAACGGACTCGGCGATAGCAAACCTTCTGAGCTGCTGGAGAAGATGTTGGCCGTTTTGGGCTCGGCGGACCCCTCCTTCATTTTCACCCATATTTTTCTACGGCAGCTCCCAGCGCCTGTGCGCACAGCGCTAGCCAGCTCTCCCCTCTCCTCCACCAGACTACCGCGCTCTGGGTGTAGAAGCGGACAGGATTTTCCTCGCCAACCGGCAGCAGTTCGATCATGCGATGCTCCCCACCCAGACCTCGCCCCCGCCTCTGGAGGACGCAGCGGGCACCGCGGCTGCCCGCCGCCAGCGTGACAGCGGGTTGTGTTATTACCACAACAGGTTTGGTGCCAGGGCCAAGCAGTGTCGCCCGCCATGCAGCTTCAGCGTCCAGGGAAACGCCAGGGCCGGCGCTAGCAGGCTGTTGTTTATCTGGCCGGCGGCTGCTGGTCGATTCGGGCGCTCAGCGTAGCATCCTGCCTGCATCGGCCGCGGACACCATGGCCGGCGGACAAGGCCCCCCGATGGATGCCGCGAACGGTACGTACCTACGGTACCAGGTATGTGGAAGTGTGTTTCGGCGGGCGGCGTTTCGGCTGGGACTTCGTTATGGCCGCGGTGTCGGTTCCCCTCCTGGGCACGGACCTCCTGTGCGCCTTCAGGCTGCTGGTGGATGTTACGAACTGTCGCTTGATCGATGCTGTCTCTTCCGCTACATACCCGTGCACACTGGGAGGTGCAGGGACGCTCGGCCTGTCAAACATCCTCGCCGCCGGAGATACGTATTAACGACTGCTCGCAGAGTTCCTTGACCTCACCACACCTACGTTCTCGTCAGCGGCGGCCAAGCACGGCGTGGAGCACCATATTGCCACCGACGGCCCCCTGGTCTACGCACGTGCTTGGCGCCTCGACTCTGCTAAGCTCGCGATCACTAGGGAGGAGTTTGCCACCATGGAACACCTCGGCATTGTGCGCCGCTCGGATAGCCCGTGGGCCTCCCCCCTGCACATGGTTTCTAACGCTGACGGCGGTTGGCGCCCCTTCGGCGATTTTCGTCGCCTGAACAACTCCACAACCTCTGACTGGTACCCCGTCCCGCACATACAGGACTTCTCCGCCCACCTGGCGGGGGCCACCATCTTTTCCAAAGTAGATTTGATGCGGGGCTACCACCAGGTACCGGTCCACCCGCGGGACGTGCCCAAATACAGCGGTCATCACGCCATTTGGACTCTTCGAGTTCCTGCGGAGGCCCTTCGGTCTCAAGGTGGCAGCGCAGACGTTCCAGCAGCTGATGGACTCTGTGCTACGGGATATGCCGTTCTTGTTTGTTTACTTGGATGACATTCTTGTGGCCAGCGCATCCGCGGAGGAGCACCTGACGCAGCTGTGGCAGTTGTTCGAGCGGCTCAGTGCGCATGGACTCATAGTCAACCCAGCCAAGTGCCAGTTTGGCCTGTCGTCCATCGACTTCCTCAGCCACCGCATCTCCCCGCAAGGAGCCGTTCCGCTGCCTGCCAGAGTGGGTGCCGTCGCCAGTTTTCCACTTCCCCGCACTGTGAAGTCCCTGCAGGAGTTCTTGGGCATGGCGAACTTTTATAACAGGTTGATTCCCCACGCAGCGCACCGCATGCGGCCCTTGTACGAGGCCCTGCGGGGCAAGGAAGCCAAGGGCGAGGTAGACTGGTCCCCGGGGATGGACGAAGCTTTCGACGACGCCAAGGCTGCGCTGGCCAATGCCGCTTTGCTGGCACACCCGTCCCCCACTGCCCCAATTGCCCTCACGACCGACGCCTCCGATTATGCGGTCGGGGCAGTGTGCGAGCAGTGGGTGGGCGACGCCTGGCAGCCCCTTGCCGGAAGTACAGCACCTTCGACCGGGAGCTCCTGGGTCTCTTCCTCGCCTCCCGACACTTCAGGTTCCTGTTGGAAGGCCGCCGTTTCACTGTCTTCGTCGACCACAAGCCGCTGACATTTGCCATGGCCAAGACCTCCGAGCCGTGGTCTGGGTGCCAACAGCATCAGCTCTCTCCCATCTCGGAGTTTACCACGGACATCCGGCACGTGGCTGGCAAGGACAACTTGGTCGCTTACTGCCTCTCCGGGCGGTGGCAGGGTTCGTTCACTTGGGACTCGATTACGCTGCCATGGCTGCAGACCAAGCCGCTGACGTGGACATCCAGGCCTATCGGACGGCCGCTACGGGGCTGCGGTTGGATGATGTGGTGTTTGACAGCGCCGATTGGCGGCGCCGTGTTTTGACGTTATCCATGGCCTTTCCCACCCGGGTGTGAAGGCGTCCACTAAGCTGGTGGGGGCCAAGTTCCTCTGGCCCGGCCTCAGGAAGGACGTCAAGGCCTGGGCTGACTCCTGCGTGGCGTGCCAGCGTTCCAAAGTACACGTCATACCAAAGCCCCCTTGGCGCAATTCCTGGTGCGCGAGAGGCGTTTTGACCATGTGAATGTGGACCTGGTGGGCTCCCTGCGTCCCTCCCATGGGTTCACTCACCTTCTCACCATGGTGGACAGGACCACCAGGTGGCCGGAAGCTGTTCCCCTGTCATCGACCATGTCTACTGAGGCGGCCCGTTTTGGCACGCCGGCTGACCTCACCTCTGACGGGGGCCCGCAGTTCATGTCGGAGCTCTGGACTGCAGTCGCGGAGGGGCTGGGGGTGAAGCTCCACCACGCCACAGCACACAACCCGCAGGGCAACAGATTTTGTGAGCGGTTTCATCGGTCTATGAAGGCCGCTCTTCGTGCCAGGCTCACAGACAGCAACTGGGTCGATTGCCTCCCGTGGGTCATGCTCGGCCTTCGCTCTGCCCCCAAGGAAGACCTCCAGCCCTCGTCTGCCGAGCTGGTTTACTGCCAGCCGCTGCGTGTCCCGGGTGAGTTTCTCCCAGAAGATGTGGCCCCCTGGTCAGCAGTTTGTCATCGGGCTATGGCTCGGGACAGTGCCAACGCTTTCGCTCCGATCCCTACATCTCACCACTGCCTCCCTCCGTCCTACGTCCCCAAGAATCTGCTGTCGGCCAGGTACGTCTTTATTTGCCACAACAGCCACCGTACCCCCCCTGTAGCCCCCCTACGAAGGGCCCTTCCGCGTCTTGGAAGCGGGGCCTAAGAACTTTGTGGTGGACATGGGGGGCAAGCCGGAGCAGGTCTCGGTGGGCCGGTTGAACTGGCCCTGCCCTCGTGGCGTGGACGCCCCCCTTCTCGGGCCCCTGGCCCAGCCTCGGCCCCTGCCCGGGCTCCGGCTCTGTCCCCTGCCCCCACCCCCATACCCATTCAGCGCAGCCGTTTTGGCCGCCTGGTCCGCCCCCCCGAGACGTTGACTGTTTCACTGAGGACTGTTCGCCTGTTGGC
Organism: Lampris incognitus; assembly: GCF_029633865.1. Classification (NCBI taxonomy): domain Eukaryota; kingdom Metazoa; phylum Chordata; class Actinopteri; order Lampriformes; family Lampridae; genus Lampris; species Lampris incognitus. The sequence continues at coordinate 49,156,182 of NC_079215.1, read as the reverse complement.
TGTTTGTGTTTCACTGAATACTTTTGTGTTACATTACTGTTTTGCATTTTTTCGTGATGGTGAATTCTGGGGGGGCCTGTGCGGTGATACACAATTGAGGGTAGATTCACCAGGGGCTGCTGCTCCTTTAAGGCAGACGTTCAGAGTGCTGACGTAGGCACTGCTTAGAGTTTCTGAGGTCGAGCCATGTTTTTCAGCAGCCTAGTGGTTAGCTGGTGGCCACGAGAGATTGTGCTGTATCGGTGTTGTTTTGTGTGGCGAGTAAACGGAATTGACTCGACCTCTCCGTCTCCTCATTTCTGCACTCCCACAATACCACTATTAATTGAACTAATGATGCATTAACTTCACACTAAACACAGTTATGCAACGGTCAGTCTTTAGGTGACATGAGGAGCACCGTCTTGGACACAGGTCTCAGATAAGTCTTGACGGCTCCATCTTTGGAGACTTTCACCTCGATCTTTCAGATCTTCCCATCTTCATCACAGTAGGCGCTGAGCTTTTGTAGAGGACTGTTTAGAACATCCTCTCCACTGGCTATGCAGGTAAGTTCATCTTCAAAGGCCTCTCGCTCTACACATTTGATGATGACGACCTCTGCTTTCGTCATCTCTTCGACTGTGCGCAGCTGTTTGCAGCGATGCCATGAACTGCAAATCTGGTCTTGATCTTTGCTTTTAAAGGACTCAGCGATGTGAATGAGCAAGCTTATGGCCCTGATCAGCTTCTTCCACGAAGAAAAGCGCTCAAAATGTTGAGATCCGAGCTGAGAGTCATAAGTGCACAGGTGAGTGACAAGTGCTCGCATTTCAGTGTCTGAATCAGTCGACAAGGTCACATGCTTCAGCTTCTGGCTTTCTGCTGGCTTGTAACAAGAAGGCAGATCCTTGGAGCCAGGTGCTATCACCCAACATAGCTGCAGGCACAGAGCGTGTGCCTATGTTGGCTGGGTTACAGCTTGTGGAGACATAGTGCCACTGCGTTGGTTCTGAGGTTTGACTGAGACGTCTGAGAACACATGCAGCTCTTTTCTGGTGGCTGTTGAAATTGTAGCAGCAGCATATGGTCTCAGAATGTGTAGCTGTTTGAGATCACTGAGAGAGCTTCTCCATGCATTCTACTCTGCTTCCCTTTTTATGGGTAGTGGCAAGTCCCAATCTAAGGCCTTGATTGAGAGCTCCCTGAGCAGCATCTTTCCCTGGATGGTTACTGGCGCAGCAAATCCTAATGGGTCAAAAAGTCCATTGATGGTGGCTAGGACACCTCTGCACGTGTAGGGTTTTGCTGAGTCAGCAACTTGAAAGGTGAAAGTGTCTTTCATTAGGTCCCACCTAAGACCGAGGCTTCGCTGAATGGGTGTTGCTTCAGCATCCAGGTTTAGATCTTTAAGCCCCTTGGCGCGTTCATCGACAGGAAATGCATCTATGACCTCGATGCTGTTAGATGCAACTTTGTGAAGACGAAGGTTGCATGTGGCGAGCATCTTCTGCGTCCGCTTCAGCAGATCGATGACTTCATTAGCTGTGGGCCTCGACAAGAGTCCGTCGTCAACATGGAACTCCCTCTCAATGAAGCGTCGTGCATGTGACCCGAATTCTTCTTCACCATGAGCTGCAACATGAGGAAGACCATATACAGCAACTGAAGGGGATGGACTATTGCCGAACACATGAACTTTCATTTGATACTCACAGATGTCATTAGCAGGATCACTGTGCTCATGCCATAGGAAGCGGAGAAAATCTCGATGGTCTTCACTCACGACAAAGCTGTGGAACATCTGTTCTATGTCCACAGTTACTGCTATGACCTCAAGCTTGAACCGCAGCAGGACTCCTACCAAGCTGTTATTTAGGTTGGTAGGAGGACATCGTTGAGGGAGACACCATGACACTTTGCACTTGAATCAAAAACCACTCTGATCTGGCCTGGCTTCTGTGGATGGTAAACACCAAAGATGGGTAAATACCGAAATTTCTTTCCCTTTTGGAGTGGAGGAGCAGGCTCAGCATGGTCACGATCAAAGGTGTTTTGCATGAAGGTGACAAAGTGGTTCATCATCTCAGGCCTTCTCTCCAGTGTGTGCTGAAGAGATGTCAGCCATGTGAGGACCTGGTCCCGATTGTGAGGGAGACGCTGGCGGGGTTTTCTGAATGGGAGTGGCGCCACCCAGCTGTTGCCATCGTCCATGTACATCTCTCTGTTCATGACATCCAGGAAAAGTCTGTCTTCAACAGAGAGCCCCATTTTGTTGTCATCCTTGGATGTATTAACGGTTTCTCCTAGAGTGCATTCATAGGGTGTAAGCATTTCAGAGATGGGGAAGAGTCTATGCTCAGACTTGGATCCATACTTCTCTATGACGCGAACTTTGTTTGGGCATGGGCTGAAAAACGAAGGGCGTTTGTTTTCAAGGATGTTGGTGTGGTAAGTATGAACAGCTAGAGGCTTGTGAATGTCCCTTAAACAAACGTTGCCTATGATAACCCATCCCAAGTCTAATCTCTGTGCATATGGGGCATCGTGTGGACCGTTCCGTTGCTCTCTAACCTTGTGAACTTTAAGTAGGCCTCGACCCAGGAAAAATAGGCTCTATGGGCTGTGAATAAGGGTTGATGCTTTCAGATGGTGGCAGTTGCTGGTGTTCAACATACTGGCGCGTTCTTTCAGTGGCCTCTTCAATAACAGTGTCTATCACCTTTTTCAAACTCTTCTGCTGCTGCTTCGAGCACACTAGCCTCAGCAATGGCTGCTGCCACCTCCTTTTCATGCTTCAGTGTGGTCAATCTTGCTTCTATGTGGGCTTTTTCAATCATAATTTCTGATTCCATTTTAGCAAAGTTAGCTCGTGCATGAGCTGCTTCAACTTTAGCGCGAGCCGCAGCAGCTCTGCTAGCTGTTGATCTGCTGGATGTTATAGAGGTGACTGACCTGGTTTCAACAGTGGACCGCTGTGTTTTTTCAGATCCCTGCTTTACTTCCATCATTCAGTGCTGCTGTGAGCCTAGCGTCAGCAGTGGTGAAGATGATGAGAAGCGTTGGGACCGAAGACCACTCTTCTTGGGTAGTTCTGCCGCCGTGAGGTTGCTTTTTTACTGTTCTGTCCTCATTTCGCGCCCATTCGCTCAACTAGACAGACAGCTAACAGCTAACACATCCAATGAACTTCAGAGGCAAGATGTAGTTTCCAGGATTTTACTTGTCTTCAGTTCAGCAATGGAGTGTTATTATTTTTTTTTTTTGTAAAACTGCAAACAAACACAAAATGTACATTATAAATGTGTCTTGTCATTACTCATATGCAATACAAACAGCTATGCACTAGCCTAGCCTATCAATCAGGTTACATAGAATAGCTTTTGAAGCTAACGCGATTTAAACGAGCATTCAAAACATTCTATTGATATATTCTTAAATACATTTCTAAGTCAATAACAAGCAAAGCCTTCCCTAGGCACGAACGCTTTCAGGAGTTAGTAGGAAATTTAAAAGATTTCCTAGAGAACAGCGTAATCACACAACTTCTGTCAATCAGCTTCCGGAATTATAATGAACTTTGACCGGCGACGTCGCGGCCCTTTGACTACTACATATTTACGAAATCATTTCTATTTTAAGTGAAGCCGATAGAAGGCGCAAAGTCACCACAAATAACACTAGATTACCACTAAAATAAGAATGCCGCGACAATAACCCTTTCCCACACCTTCTCTGCAGCCGGTCTTCTCACTTCTCCCCCTCCTGAACATCTATACATCACTCTCGTTTTCACACTCATCAGACTCACTCTCTTCTCTGCTTCTCCCACATAAATTTCTATCTCTCCTTCCTCATCCAACACAGCCTCTCTCTCAATCATACTGACCCATTCTGTCTGCATCCCCCCCTTGATCTTCCCCATCATCCTCTCCGTTGTTCTCAACCTCATTTCATCACCCCTTCCCCTCACTTCATCTACCAATACCTGTGCCCTCATAAACCCCGGTACACACTCATATACTAGATCCCTTATCTTCCTAAACCCTGCTGTGAAAGTCACCCTGTTATAAATTGTGTTTCCCTCAACTGTGATTTTTGGATTTAGAAATACTTGCTGTTCCCACACCTGCTTCACATTCTTACATTCATACTGCACACATTTCACAAACTCTCCCCACGCTCCCAGCACCTCCTTCTAAATCTCACTCCACTCAACATACTTTTCTTCAGCTGCATATACATGCCACTCTCCCCACACCCGCCATGTTTATAAATTGCCTCCCTTAAAAACACCTTCCATGTGATCCCTCTTGTTTCTTAAATATCTTACTATAATTTTCACTTTAAATGCTTTCTTTTTCACCCCTAAATTGATTAACTTCAACCCTCCATCTTCATACTCATTTTCCATTACCTCCCTTGCTATCCTAACTCCCTTCCCATCCCAGAGAAACTCACTCACCACTCTTTCCACCTCCAACACTCTCTCAGGCACACCCAACACACTCATTACATACACAAGCATACTCATAACTAATCCATTCACAACCACTACCTTCCCTTTCAGCTTCAACCCTCTAAGTTTCCAAAACCCTAACGTCTTCATAATTCTATTTGTTATCTCTTCATACTGTATATCGCTCCCTTCCTTATCCTCAATCCCTAAATTCACACCTAACACTCTGAAATAATCTTTCTTCTCTTTTGATCCCATTCCTAAATCTTCTCTACCTGCCCTTATATGCATAATTTCTGACTTATCTAGATTTTCTTTAGCCCCCGATGCCCTACCATACAGCTCTAAACAATCTAGGACCTCAACTACACTTTCCCTGTCCGTTACTGTAACTGTTGTGTCATCTGCACATTGATAAACTAAACTCTCTTGCCCTCCTGGTAACTCTGTACCCCTAATGCTATCATTTCCCTTCAATAGTGCCACTAATGGTTCTGCCGATAAGGAGTACAGCAGAGTCGAAAGGCGACACCCTTGCCTGACTGACCTATCTTAAATGTGTCTGTGACTATCCCATTGATTTTAACACAATTTACTGCCCTATCGTACATTCTTCTAATCCACCCTACCAGCATATGCCCAAAACCAAATTTCTCTAACACCCTGTATAAATAGCCGTGATCTACCCTATCAAATGCCTTATTCAAATCTAAACTGATAACTATTCCTCCTTTGTCTCCCTCCCTTCATAAAGTCAATCGTGCCTCTGATACTACTTATTGTGTCTGCTATGTTCTTACCTGGAATGCTGTAAGCCTGTTTGCTTCCCACCACCGTTCCTATAACTTTTTTTGATTCTGTTGGCTAACACCCTTGCTAATATTTTGTAATCATGATTTAACATGCTAAGTGGCCTATAGTTTTCTAGTCTATTCCTACTCCTATTCTTGTAAATAATGCTAATTAACCCTGTTGACATATTAACTGGCATCTTGTTCTTTTCTAAATAATCCATCCAAAATTGGCATTAATCCCTCTCTAAACTCTATGTAAAATTCACCAATTAAAGCATCTATCCCTGGACTCTTGTTCCTACCTAACCCTGCTATTGCTGCCTCTATTTCTGCTGTCCCCATGTCTCCCTCACACATCTCTCTATCATCGTCATTTACCCTGGTCTTCACCTTATCTAACACTTGTCCTATGCTGTCTTCATCAATCTGTTCTTTCCTAAATAAATCCCTATAAAAATCCTCTACTCTTTCAGCTATGGATTGTAGGGAGATCTGTAATCTCCCTACACTCCTTTCCTAAATAAGTCTTCTTTTGTTTCATCTGTTTTAACCCTAAAAATACCTTGTACATTTCTCTCCCTCAACTACATATCTAGCCCTGCTTCTAACTATTTCTCCCATACACCTCTTTTGTTCCATCTCCTTCAGTTCATCTTTTGTTCTAATATATTCCCCTAAATCATAACCTGCCTCCCTATCTGCCCTCTCTGGCTAACTCTCCCTTTAACCTCCTCTCTCTTTTTCTCTCTACCTTATTTCTGCCTCTGCTATAATCTATGCTCAATATCTTTAACTGTTCTTTCACACTCTCCCACCACCTCCCAATGTTCTCCTCATACATACTCTCATTCTTTCTTCTCATTATGCACTCTTTCACTATCTCCTTATATTTCGCATCTCTCAGCAATTCACCATTCAGACACCATACACCCCCCACACTTTAGCTTAAGCTAAAACGTAACACCAGGTGATCGCTAAGTGTCGTGACTTTGTATTTTATTTCCCCTATCTTACCTGCAATGCCCTTCGTGCTCAGAACTAAATCTATCCTACTCTGTTTTAACACTCCTTTCACCACTTGTCTCCTGGAAACAGGCCCTTCCTTCTGGATTTATTTCTCTCCACACGACAATCAGCCCTGTTACTCTCATCACTTCTTTCGACACACCTCTCAACGAATCGCTCTTATATCTCACACTTGCAGTCACATCCAACCTTCCACACCATACATTAAAGTCACCCACCACCATACAGTTCTCACCAACCATCCCTCCCAATTTTTCAAAAACAAAACCCCCTCCTCTCCCTGCCCTCATTTGGTGCATACACATGCAACAATTGAAATTCTTTACCTAAGTGCTCAGGTGCTCTGGGTTTGTGTGGAGTCTGCAACTGTGGAGCTTGCAAACATGCAAACTCCACACAGAAGACGACCCGGGACGACCCCCAAGGTTGGACAAGCCCGGGGTTCGAATGCAGGACCTTTAAATTAAAATTATACTTTTTTTAATCACGCAATTTAATAAACATACTTTTGCTGACATTTGCTTTGCTTCTGTTGTTGTTAACTGCCATGATTGATTTCCTCTGCCTTGGGACTGCAAGTGTCCAGGGTTAGGAGAAGGCATAAGTGGGAATCCCACTGCTGCTACTTGGCCGTGGTTTGTCCTCATGGATGAGGTATTGGGACAGAGGCATTCCACTACACCCTCTTTCCTAATTGCCTCCATCACTGAGGACACACCAGGACCAAGTACAGCAGTGGATGAACAGCAGAAGGAGGAGGAGAGCCAGCAAAGGCCAATTAAGAGAACGAGTGAGAGGATTGGCTTCTTCACCTCATAAAGGAAGACGAAGTTGCAGAGAGAGGCAGAGGAGAGGCGAGCACAGGAGAACAGAGAGAATGGAAAAGCTCATGTCTCTACTCGAGAGATTAGTTGAAAAATAAAAATTAAATGAATGAATTATAAGAAATTCATTGTTAAATACATTATTTTACTTACAGCTGTCGTTTCAACTATTTACAACATTAAGTTAATTTAGAAGAATAACAGGGTGTCTGCAGTTCCTTAAAGTCTTGAATTCAATTTTCTAAATATTAGCCCTTTCAAAAATGTTTTAAGTGTTAATTTTTGTTTCAGCTGAGCAGGGAGCCCCTGGTGGTTCTACTGGACCTGGTTGGGCTGCCACAATAAAGACCGTGGCGTCTTCTGTCAGTGGGATATCATCTGGTGTGGTCTCCAGAGTGTGTTTGGGGATGCATCTCCACTGTCCACCGCATCATCATTCAGCTGGGTTTTCAGGGCTGGGTCAATTGACGCCTGCCATTTCACTACAATGATTTAAGAATGAGGCAAGAATAAAAGACAGTGCATACAAAACACAACTTCACAGCCTTAATTTGACAAAAGAAATCTCACCACAAAATTTTTCAACAGGCAAAACTGTTCTACAAAACATTTGAAGTAAATAAGAATCATACTTCACAATTATTTTACTTGCCTGTTTAAAATAGTCGTGGTCAGAGGGTATCTCCTCCAGGGCAGACACCTCTGGTCATGCCAGGGAGCACCACCCTCATCCTCTGCTACATCCTCCTCAGGCTCATCCTCCAGGGCCATGATGTCACCAGCCCCAAGGCAGATGTTGTGGAGGATGGTACATGCTGTTATGACCTGAAATGATAAAAAATAAAATAAATAAAAATAATTTTATATATATACTTCCTGAAGAAATAATTCATCTCGTTTGATTTACTCTTCTTCAGTATACTAAAATATCCTATTGAGTGATTACTTATGTGAGGGGAGCGAGTGTTGGAGGCCCCGAGTACCCTTCATCTGTGAGGATAAAGTGCCCTGGAGGGGGAGTAGAATGAACTCCTGTACAGTGGACTGTGGCGAAACACTCTTGAATCATGGACTGACCCAGGCCAGCTCACCTATGTGTCAATGAAGCAGCCCTGATGGTCACAAAGAGCTTGCAGGATGATTGAAGGGAACAGTTTCCTGTTCCTGTAGCACTAACCATCTGGGCTGCATGATGGCTTGGTGCAGAAATGGCAGCCGTTGATGGCTCCAACTGCTTTGCCGAAGGCTTGCCCTGCCAGCCTTGCAAACCCATGGCATACTGCCTCCAGGTCTTCGGGAGGTGGATGACCTTGTGGTGAATGGCCAGCATCTCCTAAGTGACTCTGTGGATGACGCAGTGGACAGTGGAACGAGGTATCCCAAACACTCTGGAGACCACCCTGTATGATGTCCCACTTGCCAGCCAGAAAATAAATACCAGGGTCTCGATTATGGCACCCCATCCGTGTCTCAATTCCTAGTTGAGAAGGTGCAGCAGCACTGCCAGGGCCTCCCTGCTCAGCTGAAAATCAGGCTGTGTCTCCTGCTGGTTGAAAAACCTGTCCAGCACAGGAACACTCATTTTGCAATACAAGGGTCTTGGCTGGTTTAGGGAACGAAGAAGAAGAAAAACTGTTAAATAATAGTTATTAAGTGTGGAGAGCTTAGATAGATAAGGCTTAAAGGCTATCTATCTTCTCAACCTGTTTTAGCTGATTAATGACAAGACCATATTAAGGTTAACGCCATTATACATATGAAATTATATTGTCAAAGTTAAATGATATTAGCCAATGACATTAGCCATATAAAGTACATTAACTAGCTAATATTAAGATTACTGTTGGCTAAAAGTACACAGTTTAACCAATCTTAATTTACCTGGCCATAGTCCTCTCTCAGCCTGAGATACATCATGCGCTGGCGGTGAAGTGTCTCAATTTTCTCCAGTGAAATCAAAATTTCTGGCTGTAATTCCACTACGTTTGTAAACTGCAGCTGTCAAGGTTGCTAGGCAACAGGAGTGGTGCTTTGTGACGCAAGGGTAGAGGTGGGAACAGCTAGTGACGCAGCTGGAAATCTTCCGTAGACGAGACCGTCTCATTTAACAGTGCTCAGTTCTGGCCTTCGCAGTTGACCGTGTCCTTCAATGGATTCGGCCTCTGAATTGGTACACAGCCATATATAAAGGCAGTCCCCGGGATACGAACACCTGACTTACGAACCGACCTCTGTAAAGCCTATTATTTTTTTTTTAAATCGAGTTACACACAATGGTTCATACTAACGAACAGGTGGACTACTTTGCGCGATGCTCGAAACACTTCACGCCATTGCCATTTTAAACCGGATCGCATAAACATTGTTGTGTGCATTTTGTTTTCACTTAAATTTTTCGTGTGTTTACCATCATAATCATGGCTTCAAAGCGTAAATCTGATGCGAGGGATGGTGATGCATCGAAGGAAAATGAAAGTGGAAATAATAAAGCATTCAGAGAGGTGAAATGCTCTTATTTTTTCACTTACCCGGTGAGGCAAGTCCCGAGCGGGCTCATTTCTGGAGTCAAACGGCCGGCCTCCGCCAGTCACGACCCGCTCCCGGGACAGTGGCAGGTGGGGAGTTTGAAATGTAAGAAATGTCTCTTTAATTTTTTTTATACCTATACACACAATTCTCTCTCTCTCAATTACAAATATTGTACTGTAGTTACATTTATTATTATTACTGCATTATTATATTTATGTTTTAGGCAAAATACACTCACTGGCCACTTTATTAGGTACACCTTGCTAGTACCGGGTTTGGACCCCCTTTTGCCTTCAGAACTGCCTTAATCCTTCGTGGCATAGATTCAACAAGGTACTGGAAACATTCCTCAGAGAGTTTGGTCCATATTGACATGATAGCATCACGCAGTTGCTGCAGATTTGTCGGCTGCACATCCATGATGCGAATCTCCCGGTCCACCACATCCCAAAGGTGCTCTATTGGATTGAGATCTGGTGTCTGTGGAGGCCAATTGAGTACAGTGAACTCATTGTCATGTTCAAGAAACCAGTCTGAGATGATTCGAGCTTTATGACATGGCGCGTTATCATGCTGGCAGTAGCCATCAGAAGATGGGAACACTGTGGTCATAAAGGGATGGACATGGTCAGCAACAATACTCAGGTAGGCTGTGGCGTTGACACGATGCTCAGTTGGTACTAAGGGGCCCAAAGTGTGCCAAGAAAATATCCCCCACACCATTACACCACCACCACCAGCCTGAACCGTTGATACAAGGCAGAATGGATCCATGCTTTCATGTTGTTGACGCCAAATTCTGACCCTACCATCCGAATGTCGCAGCAGAAATCGAGACTCATCAGACCAGGCAACGTTTTTCCAATCTTCTATTGTCCAATTTTGGTGAGCCTGTGCGAATTGTAGCCTCAGTTTCCTGTTCTTAGCTGACAGGAGTGGCACCCGGTGTGGTCTTCTGCTGCTGTAGCCCATCTGCCTCAATGTTTGACGTGTTGTGCGTTCAGAGATGCTCTTCTGCATACTTCGGTTGTAATGAGTGGTTATTTGAGTTACTGTTGCCTTTCGGTCAGCTCGAACCAGTCTGGCCATTCTCCTCTGACCTCTGGCATCAACAAGGCATTTTCGCCCACAGAACTGCCGCTCACTGGATATTTTCTCTTTTTCGGACCATTCTCTGTAAACCCTAGAGATGGTTGTGCGTGAAAATCCCAGTAGATCAGCAGTTTCTGAAATATTCAGACCAGTCCGTCTGGCACCAACAACCATGCCACGTTCAAAGTCACTTAAATCACCTTTTTTCCCCATTCTGATGCTCGGTTTGAACTGCAGCAGATCGTCTTGACCATGTCTACATGCCTAAATGCATTGAGTTGCTGCCATGTGATTGGCTGATTAGAAATTTGCGTTAATGAGCAGTTGGACAGGTGTGCCTAATAAAGTGGCCGGTGAGTGTATATACTAAGACAAACATTTGACCTATTGACGCTAGATGTGAACTGTATGTAACTGTTCCGACTTACATACAAATTTGACTTATGAACAGATTCAAAAACGGAATTCGTTTGTAATCTGGGGACAGCTTGTATTTGGATAGATAGAGATAAGGTTGAAAATTCCCATGGTGGTCCTTTTAATAGATGACAATGTAGACTAATAACGGTCCCTGGCATTTTTGCTGTGTGTCTCGGTATGGTGTTCTCTGTTTGCTTCTGCTACGCCAGTTGGACGATTTAATGAGTTGGATAACTTACTTGAAATCTTGTGCTATTTTCTGTAGCTATGCTCACTGTAGCTATACCTTCAAAATCATCATCATCAGCGGTCACTTGAGGTTGAGTATGACTGTCCTCCTTCTAGGTCCTTGTGGGTATCCTTGCGGGAAGATGCCTGCATGTGACAGCTTTTTACCTAAGTGCTCAGGTGGCTGATGCGCCTGCAGCCACCACACGGTCCTTGGCAGGGGGCGGCCAGAGTCCAGTGGCATGGAGAATGAAGACGATTGGGGACAACCCTCTGTTGCAGCTCAAAGAAGGTTTAATCAATTCATCTGGATACAGCGTTTATTGACAGATACGTTTCATCACACGTTTTAGGTGTGACATCTTCAGTCTAAACTGACTGCAGGTATCTCCACCCCTTATAAACAATACAGTACAATACAGTGCCTAATGGCCGAAACCCATGACCAGTTTCATATGCAAATATGGGTGTGACCATTGATCATGTGTACTATTTACAGAGGATTAGGGATTGTTGCAATTACAGCATTGTAAAATGACGACCGAAGTATAACGACTGAAACCAACGACCAGTTTAATGATCAAATATGGGTGTGCCCATTAACTAGAGTTTCGATGGCCATGTATACTACTCACAGAGGGTTGGGGAATAGTTGCAATCACAGCATTGTAAGATGGCGACAGATGTGCGCTTAGCCCCCCCCCCCGGGTCAAGGATGGTCGTTACCTCTTAACATAGATGGCCTCTTTGATTTCCCGTTCAAATCATCGTTCCTCCCTGTCAAGGATGCACATATCCTCATGCCTGTAAGAGTGTCACTTTCAGTGCCACTATGTTAGGCGGGAATGACCATACTAGAACCGAGGCGGGGGGGGGGGGGCTAAGAGTACATCTGTCGCCATTTTACAATGGTGTGAATGCAACTATGCCCCACCCCTCTGTGAATAGACCACCGGAACACTTCCGGGTACCTTGACAACAGGACGCCAGGAGAGGGGGATAGAAAACCCAAGCCGCCAAGCCGCACTGTATTAGATACGCAGCCTAGCCGTAGCTACGATGCCCAAAAGTTGCTGTGTGGTGGACTGTACTGTTAACAAGAAAAACAACCCAAATATTCGTTTTTTGTATTGCCTAAAAGGCAGAAGGAGGGAGAAAAACGATTGAAATGGCTCCAGGCGATCAGAAGGAAAGACAAGGATGGACAACTTTGGGATCCTGACAGCAAACATGTTTACGTCTGCGGTCTGCACTTCATCACTGGTGGTAATGTTAGCTAGTTTAACTAGCTAATCATAGGTTACGTCTATTCTACATTTTATAATCACCAAAATGTCAAGTTAGAATGCCAATAGATCAGTGGGCCCAGATGGGAAAACGAATTTAGTCAGTGTAATAGGCTAGCTACATTGAACGAGATGTAGCCGAGTTAGCTAGGCTACAACCCGCATAATGTTAGCTACACTGTAGTCTCCCTCGCCAGACTCCCTTCAGCTACACTGTAGCAGCTAGATGTGAAACTCAGTTGCGGGGTAGGTTGATTCATCTCCCCTTGCCTTCCCCCCTCCACTCATATTTTCTAAGACCCGCTCTGGCCCCTCCCTCACCTCCTCCCCTTCCCCTCTCTCTCCCTCCCTGGAACAGTTTGGTCTGGCGCAGGTTGAGCCGGTGGCTATATGGAATTCCACAGTTAGCTAAACCTGTCTGAATGGGATCACATTCTTCAAACCCATATGTATTTTTATCCATTAAAAATCATAAAATGGTCCCTCCCCCCTTAATATTTGGTCACATGCTCAATTTTGTTTATCTGACCTAGAAACAAGGGGTAACTACCCCAGTCTCCCTTACCCAGTTAAAATGCAAACATTGTTATCACATTATTATTGTCATCCTTATTGAGTAGTATATCATGCATCATTGTATGCAGTCATGTGTAATCCAGTAAAAAGTAATAATTGAATAAAATGCAAACATTTGTTGAAAATGTAGCCTAGTTCCTATGTCTTTTCCCCATGGCTGCTCTAGGTAGGTCATGATGTGTGATTTAATTTTTGCCTTTTATCATTTCAGCGTGTAATGCATGAGTGGGGTTATTAACCCATTCCCCTGTTCGATTGAAAGGACACTGGCCACCGATACTGCGAATTTTTCGCAAATATCGGTTCTTGTCCGCAGCAGCCAACGTAGCGACATAGTTAGCCATTTAAACCGTGTTCAAAATTGCCGGCTTCTATCCCCCTCTAGCTCCCCCCGCTCTAACGCGGAAGTGCAGTGGTCTATAGCACATATGGACATCGAAACTCTAGTTAATGGGCACACCCATATTTGATCATGAAACTGGTCGTTGGCTTCGGTCGTTATATATCTGTCGCCATCTTACAATGCTGTGACTGCAACAATCCATAATTCTCGGAATATTACACATGATCAATGGTCACACCCATATTTGCATATGAAACCGGTCGTTGGTTTCGGTCGTTAGGCACTGTATTGTTTACAAGGGTGGGAATAGCTGCAGTCAGTTTAGACTGAAGATGTCACTTAGTTGAGTGATGAAACGTATCTGTCAAAAGTTGTATATCCAGATGAACTGATTCAACCTTCTTTGATTTTCTTACCTGAGTTATTGAGCATGCATCAAGACCTCTCTTGCAGCCTTCATCTGCCTCTGGCGTCGTCTTCCGCTAGTCCCACCGTTGAGGTCTTTATTGGCACGCGCTTCTTCCGGAACCTCCGCCCTGGGTGACCCTACCACGAGCCAGGCTCCGGACGGCATAGCTCCGGGGATCATTGGTACACGCACGCTTGTACACTACAGCAAAGTGGCGATCCAGCAGAAGGCCTTCAAAATGGCGCCTCGGTGACGTCACCGATAATACACACGGAACTGACGAAGGTCCACTGAACCGTGTGCCGTTTGCCAACCTAACACTACACTTTTAACCCAACATTACACTTTTCACTGGTAAACACGTCCAAAAACCCAGACATGGGAGGACCAATCGGTGAAATCAAGATAGCGTACTGTTGTGTTGGAAAGACTACGTCCGTGACGCACGGCTGGGGGTCGCTGAGGCCACCCAGCAAGACTTAACAAGACACCATGCCAATATCACTTGAACCACTCATTTTGAACAAGAGTGTTTCAACTTCAGACATCACCCATTGTATTACTTAACTAATCATTTAAAAAAAATACATGTGTTTTCCGAGCAACCCCCCAAAAAGACAACAAATTACAGCACGTACCTGGATAACCGACGCTGACTCACATGGGGAGCTAGCGAATTCGTGAAACGGGTCGAGGGTTTTGCGAAAAAAGAATTGAAATAATAAAGTGAGTGAAGAATTTATAATACGTCGACTTTATAGGGATATCAAAACGTCAATTTAAAGTTAAAATGGACCGTTTTGGTAATTATCCGGACCACCCCTAATCTGCTGTCGCCCTCGTGTGGACGCCGTGTAATGGCGTCAGGGTTACCAGGTCTGTGTGAGAAAACCAGCCCAATATGGCCAATAAAACCAGCCTCCAAGACAGCCCTGAACCAGAACTCAAAATATGCCCTGCCAAACCAACACCATTGCTAACATTGCCAAAATGTACTGTAGTATCTACAAAGTAACACGATAAATGTTTAGTATGCCAGCATTAAAAGCAGTTTTTCCCTAAACAGTTATGAGCCATATGAGGACCCGAATACGGTTCGCAATACTTCGCAGCACATTGATTTCAGTGAGAGGTGAACGTGGGGGAAGACCGCCATCAATAAAGCCTCTTACGACGATATCGTTCAATCTGATACCGGAAGCAATGCAGTATGACTCTATACTTTTAATGATTTTTGACAGCGGTGTGTCTTCATTGATTGTTTTTTGATTATTTTATTGAATGTTTTTATTGATTCTGTATTATATGTTATTTTAAATAAAGTTCCCTTTTTTGTTTTCCCTAAGCAGTTCTTTCTTTCTCCTAGGACCTAGGTCCTAAGGGGCAGTCTTATCCAGAAAGGGCGAGTGTGGGTGAAGGTTTTCGTTCTAAACAAGCAATTACACACCTGTGTCTCCTAATCAAATTCCCCAGCAAAGACTCTACCGGTTGATTAGTGGGATCAGGCGTGTAACTGCTTGGTTGGAACAAAAACCTTCACCCAAACTGGCCCTTTCTGGATAAGACTGCCCACTCCTGAATTAGACAGTACATTATCATAAGGCCCTGTGATGGCCTGGCGGCCTGTCCAGGGTGTCTCCCCGCCTGCCGCCCAGTGACGGCTGTAATAGGCTCCAGCATGGAGCAGGATAAGCGGTCAAGATAATGGATGGAATGGACATAATCATAAATAAATATAGCTCTGTAAACGTGTAGACCAATTCACTCACGCACAAACTAACCTGTTGCTTTGTCTTTTCGCTTTCTCTTCCCTTTCCCTCTTTCTCCCTGCCTGGACAACACGAATGTACTATTTTTACTTCATATGCATTTTCAGCTATGGTAGATGGTAACTACCAGGGTTGGGACCGAGCAGCGGACGGTCGGAGACCGAGAAACGGAGCATTCGGCATGTGTGCATGTGGGCGTGTCCCATGTCCATGCATGTACGTGCTGATCTTGAGTCAGATTGATAGGATTTAGGTATAAATAAATAATTTCGTTTAAAATATGGATTTTATTTGTCGATATCATTCATGTAATTGTCATGCAAAATAGGTCTACCCAACCAGCGGACAAAAAAAAAAAAATTTCAACCTGCGGCAACGCTTGAAAAGTAGCCCAATACCGCAGGAAAAGCACGGACCTGGCAACACCAAATGGACCGCATTGACCTCTGTCAGTCATTTGACGGGCGTTTTCGAAAGCCAATAACTGCTGAGAAGGCGTGTGGTTCCCTTCAATCATATCGCCCCAAACGGTGACAGCCGTGCCCGAGTTCTTCACAGAGACTTCCGCGTTTACCCAGCGTGTGTTTCTCACAACCCAAAAGACAAGTTCAAACTTTATTATCTTACAGGTAACGCTCATTACACTGATGCAGTCGATAGTAATCTATGGATTGAACGGTTTTTTTTTAATCAAAATGAGGCAAAATCTTCTCCGTCAACCGTGAGACGATTTGCCTAGATCGGGGATCAACAAGGGAAATGCTAACGTTAAAGTTAACGGTCCTGCTAGCGACCTAGCCAGCTGTCAGTATGTTAACGCACCATAGCTTGAAAGTATTTAACGTGTTAACGTCACAACATGTTTCCGTATTTAATTGTACCGAAACCGAACATATGCTGTTTTACCTCGAAGCTGAATGTGGATTACGTCCCTCCCAAACAGGCTTTTTTGAACGTGCACAATGGGCCGACGTAAATCAAAGAGAAAGCCCCCTCCCAAAAAGAAGATGACAGGGGACTTGGACACCCAGTTCACCTGTCCGTTCTGCAATCACGAAAAGGCCTGTGATGTTAAAATGTATGAAATCCGTCAGCGAGTTGGGTTTTTTTGGGGGGGCACTTTTCAGGTATTTTCTCGACTCTTGAGACGGCTGTCAACCGCTTAGTTCGTTTTCACTTCCTCTTTTGACAGGGAGAGAAGCCGAAACACAGGGATAATATCATGCACCGTCTGCTTGGAGGAATTCCAGACTCCCATTACATGTATCCTTTTCTAAACAGGGTTGACCTGTTTGCTAGTATAGCAGTATTTTCTCTCTGTCTCATATCAAAGCACTTTAGACATTTACACGAGGCTAGGAAAAGGGAGGCTCGAGCAGTGGTGTTTGACAAGTTGATGGCAACTGTTACTTGTTTATAGTTGGTCTTTGCGGTCCAATCACAATATATTTTTTAGCAGTCCATCTTTTTTATTAGGCTATGATGTCACACAATATCTTAGCACTCTGTAGAATGGCGTTGTAGAGTACAGTATGTTTTTGTATGGATATTTGAGCGATAATTGTTAAATTTTAAAGTAACATTGTACAATTGGACATTATCTCAGGTTGTGCAGGTGCAGTGGCTTCAGTATTCATCCCCCATTGATCATTTTGTTTTGCTGTCTTGCAAAATCACATTAAAATATAACGATATTGGATTATTTACTACTCCCGTTGAAGTAGTTCTCCGTGATATCAATGAATAAAAGTATTCAGATTTCTCTATTAAGGACCAAACCAGAAAGTTACTTAATTGATATGTATTTACCGTCTTTGTAATAACAACTCGAATTGAGCCAAGTGTATTAAATTTTCTTGAGAGATCACAACAAGGTCCACCCACGTTAATGTTGACCTTTGTTCAATCACGTGATTGCACAATCAACAACCTTGTGATGTGTCGCAACTGAAACATCAAATCATTACTGTTGTCATTAAAGACCAATGAACTGCTCGTGAAAGAGCACCATTAAGCGTACCATTTAACTAGTTGGTCTGAAAGCAAAGCACCGCATTTGGTGCAAACCAAACACAACCCAACACTCAGGTCACACCATCCCTACTGTCGACCACAGTGGTGTCAGCATCATGCTATGGAGTTGCTTTTTTAGCAGGAGGAGGAAAGCTTTCTGCCCTCAGGGGCAAGATGGATGGAGCCAAATATAGGCAAATCCTAGAGGGGGACCCATTTCAGTCAGAAAGAGATCAGTGTTCAGGGTAGAGATTCATGTTCCATCAGTACAATGACCCAAAGCTCAAAGTAAAACTGCTAAGAAATTGCTTGAAAAAGGAGGGTTAGAGTAAGCAGTGGCACAGCCAAAGCCCAGACTTAAATCCTGTTGAAATCTGTGGTATGACCTGAAAATTGCAGTCTCCCCCTATAATTTAGCAGCGTTGGAACAAATTTGCAAGGAGGAATGGTGGAAAACTTCCTAATTCTAACTGTGCAAAGCTCATACAGACATATCCATGAAGATTCACAGCTGTAATTGCTGCCGAAGGCCTACCTACATGATATTGACTTTATTTTCTTACATCTTTCCTGGTTGAAAAAAGGAAAAACTTAATTTGTGACTTGGGATTGCTCCCATGTTCGCAATACTAGATGATGATTTTAATATTAACTAACCCAAAAAATTTAAGAGCAGTTAGTTTACCTAACACTATGGACTTAGACCTATAGGTTGTAGTCAAATAAAAGACCTGCTCAATTTCAGATATGTCACCCTAGTGTGGGATAATTGCTGTATAAGTTGTTCTACAGGAACCCCTCGCCTACCATTACACACAACAAGTAGGTGTTTAGGTGACTTTACAGTCACAACAAAGATGGACATGAACTAAAATGAACCTTATGTGAACATGTTGCAACTGATACCTGTAAATTACTTTATACTCAGTGCAGCTTTGCATTGTTCATATACCGACACTCCTTTACTGTTTCACTTGGAGCCCTTGGGGAAAAAAAAATAGTCCAATTTTTGTTTTTACACTATCCTTATTTTGAGTGTCATTCAATTGGTAATACCTGATTATCCTTAATCCAATGTTTTTCAGACCTGTCAGAGCCTGTGGATGTATACAGTGACTGGATAGATGCCTGTGAGGCAGCCAACCAGTAGCCCTCTTTGGTGCTGGGGAACTTGTAGGAGAGGATGGGGACATGGGAGGTGGCTGATGAATCCAGGTTCATCGGTATCTTTTTGGAGAAGGAGTTGGGCCTATAGCACATGTTTTTGTCCTTTTTAAAGTCACTGTTACTTGCAGGTCACATGAAGCTGAAGGCCACGGTCTGAGAGAGAATAGTCCCACTCTTAAGATATTTGATCTGCACAAGCCTTGGATGGTTCTGTCCCTCCTGTGTAAGGGCTCCAGCCCAGAACCCTAGTCCTCAACCTGAAGTCTGATTACTATTGTTAGGTTTGATCTGAACAAATATTCTTCAAAAGGTTTGAGGATGAGTTTGAAATGAATCTCTGTAGAAGTTTTATTTATTTATTTTTTTTGCTTCAATAGCTTAATGTTATTTGAGTGCACAATTCTAATGTAATAAATCTAATGTATGTAATAGGAACGTCACAAGTTCCCACAATGTAAAGAGAGGCTAAATGGAAATACTGCAACCTACTATGGTGGGGTACAAAAAAGTGGCATGGCCTACACTACAGAAAGGGAGTATTAATTGTGTCAGAAAGAGGCAAATCTTTCAAAACTTTAGACATTCAGAGAAAATTTAAAAAAAAACAAAGGATGGACACATGCATGGAATCTTTCAGGAGCTATATTTCATAACTTAAACTGTCAAGGACAATAAGTGGCCTCGTGTAAGAGTAAGTGCTCCACGCACACAAACATTCTTTCATACTACCTCTATTAGCAGCAGCATCATTCAATGATGACAGGTCCCAGGTTTGCTTCACTGCCAGATCTTTCACACTGGATCCAACCCGGATTTGAGGCCCAGAGTAATACAGATAATGACAAGGCACGGTTAATTATGCCGGCATCCCAACTGAATGCAGTGCAGTCAATTTGGAGAGCTGTCTCCTCTAAATTGATCATCTGCATGGCTCTGGAAGTGCTGCAAATGGCAAACCTTTTTTTTTTTTATCAGGAGTAATTCCAGTGAGAAAGAAGAAGAAACATATTACTATGCATCTACATTTTCCAACATCAGTAGTAAATAGCTGTCAAACTTGTTCAGATTCGAATATATCAAGTGGGATGTGTGTATTTTTAAGGGTAATGCAGAACATGCAAATCAGGGTTTAAATGGCAGAGAATCTACCTTGCCTGTATGCATAGAGGGGTTCAACAAGCAACAGTTTGAAGTGCTAGTTTCCCTCCTGCACAACTAAAATGTTTGCATCACCTTCATTCGAATTGTAACTAGTTGATAGGTGTGACCTTGCAGAGATAATGGAAGGGTGACACTTGATGTGAGCCATGAGCGAGTCAGTACGTCTGAAATTTGGAAAATTACTTCAGATTGCTCGCCCTTTCTATTGTGTGTGTGTGTGATGAAAATTAAAATAAACTTATTTAGACACCATGACATGTAATATTTTATTTGTCACGAGACTAATCTGGTGATACCTCTGAGGAATGCCCCGAGCATTGTTATAAAAATCTGCAGATATTATTCATGTGCAGTTGAGAGTGGTAGATAGGTTCATCTGCTCCCGACTTGCTCCCCTCTCTGGCTTTGACCTGCTGCTATGAATTGGTTTGTTTAGGTGCAACATGATTGATAGTGTTTGTGTTGTTCCTGGAACAACTGAATCCATGTTATTCCAGGATTATCAAGGAAATTAACTAATCATCTTCAGTATAATGAATTATGTGTTATTACTTACATGACAGGAAAAAAAAATCTTTGCTTTTGTTGTAGAAATAAATACTGACCAAGTAGCATATGCACTATCGCTACTTAGAATCAAGTTGACATTGTGGACAAATATCAAGTTTGATTATTATTTTCCCCCCTTTTTTAACCCCAATTGTACTTGGCCAATTACCCCACTCTTCCGAGCTGTCCTGGTCGCTGCTCCACCGCCTGTGCTGACCTGGGGAGGGCTGCAGACTACCACATGCCTCCTCCGATACATCGAGTTGCCAGCCGCTTCTTTTCACCTGACAGTGAGGCGTTTTGCCAGGGGGACGTGGCGCGTGGGAAGATCATGCTATTCCCCCCAGTTCCCCCTCCCCTGAACAGGCACCCCAACCAACCAGAGGAGGCGCTAGTGCAGTAACTAGGACACATACCCACACTTCCCACCCGCAGACACGGCCAATTGTGTCTGTAGGGACGCCCGACCAAGCCGGAGGTAACACGGGGATTCGAACTGGCGATCCCTGTGGTGGTAGGCAACAGAATAGACCGCTACGCTACCCAGATGCCCAGGTTTGATTATTGACTCTTGGTTGTATACTGTGTATTTATGCACCAGAACCGTGTAGGAAGAGTATTGTGCTGTTTGTTCCAGACAGTCTGGTAAATAGGTTGATTCTGGATTTTTCAAATTGGGACCATATATATCACCATGTTTCTGTCATAAACCACAGGAGGCTTATGCACAGGCCAATTATATTCATTTAGATTATTGAAATCTAGTTAACGCCTGCCCTGTGTCCTGTGATTTATTAGACTTTATTTACTGGACATTTCCATGTTGATTTCCAGCATTGAATCACAGTCAACAGAGATACTCTTGTCAAAATGAAAACAAATGGAAAGAAATTAATTGAAAAATAAACATCACCTGTGTGAGATTATTTAGTCAATTTCCTAATTAAAAATACATTGTGAAGACAAAGGAACATTCAAAGCAAATTCATGGCATGCTTCTTGAAAAGTACCAACCAGGAGAAAGGTATCATATTTCCAAGGCGTTCAATAAGCCTTGGAGGAGAACGCAGAGAGAATACGGCACCGCTGTAAATCTGCCTCGAGCAGGCTCCTCAAACAGACGCTGTGTCCCAAATCGCTCCATATTCACTATTTAGTGCCCTCAAAAACTCCCACAATGCAGCTGAAAATGTAATGTCCAATGCACAATGCAATGCTTTGCCTCCTTTCCGCCCTGCTCGTGCACTCTTCACTGTCAAATACCGCGTAATGGGAGAAGACGCAAAATGATGATTCAGTAGTGTCCGAAATAATCATTTATTACTCTCTATAGAGTACCATATCGAGTGTTTCATATGTAGGGAATAGTGAATGAGGGAACAAGGGAAGGATTCAGGACGCAACTCGAGTGTCCAGGCAACAAGGGAGCTGGTGTGGGAGGCCACGTACAGGCCTATGGCAGTAACAGGCTTCCATGGCTGAAATGGGAGAGAGTGTGCATACTACAGCAGTTGCCCAGGCACTTCACCAGTCTCAGCTTTATGAGAGAGTGACAAAGAGATGGCCATGACAACCCATGACATCTTGGCTAGTGTTCGGCACGAGGCATGCGAGAGACCATGAAGAGGAGGGTTCTAGGATCTGATGACAAATTGAGCTGTTTGGCCGTCACTAAATGTTACGTTTGGCCCCAGAAATACACCATCCCCACCGTGAAGCATGGTGGTGGCGGTGTCATGCTGTGGGGATGCCTTCCTGCAGCAGGGCCTGGGAGGCTCGTGAAGGTGGAGGATGAAATGGATGTAGTAAAGTACAGGAGGAAAACCTGTTGCACACTGCAAAAGAGCCAAGACTTGGGAGACAATCTATTTTAAAGCAGGACAAAGACCCCATACAGCAAAGCTCGACATTACAATGAAATGGCTTAAAAAAGGGGGGGGGGTCAGAATCCAAATTGAGAATTTGCAGCAGGACTTAAAAATTGTTCACTCACGGCCCCCATTCAATTAGATAGCACTTGAACAGTTTTCTGAAGGATGGCAAAAAAAAACTTAATCCAGTTATGCTAAGCTGATACAGATCTATCCACATAGATTCATGGTTGTAATTGATGCCAACGGGGCCTTTACCAAATCTCAGCTTGAACATTGATTATTTTGTATTTTTTATTTGTAATTAATGTAGATCAAATTGTAGAGATATGTTATGTACTTGACATGGAAGAGCATTTTTCTAATGATCAGTCCGCTGATTTCCGGTTTCGACCGCGACAGTCAGACCAATTTCCGGTTTATTTCCTTACGCAATCGTCAGCGATGTGTAGCTACAGAATTTTCGACGTACTTTCACCCGCAACCACCAGCGAACGGGTGAAAGGTTTCAAGTTGTACGTGTCAAGTTTACATCCACAATTACAAAGGTGAGTAATTACAAACTCTACGAAGAAAAAACTATTAAGTTTACAGACATCAAGCTAGGTTATAAACTGTGCTAGACTATAGGCTTAATTACTCACCCTTGTAATTCTGTACACGTCGTTGACATTTATCCGTGGTAAATTTTGTAGGCGTCGCGGAAAATATGCCGTTGACGACAGCAGACGGCAATAAACCGGAAACTGGTACGACTGCCGCGGACTGCAGTTACGCACAGAGTGGATTGGCCGTGTCTGCGGGTGGGAAGCCGGATGTGGGTATGTGTCATGGTCGCTGCACTAGCGCCCCCTCTGGTCGGTCGGGGCGCCTGCTTTTGGGGGGGGGGTTGGGGGGGAATAGCGTGATCCTCCCACGCGCTATGTCTCCCTGGCGAAACTCCTCACTGTCAGGTGAAAAGAAGCGGCCGGCGACTCCACATGTATCGGGGGAGGCATTTGGTAGTCTGCAGCCGTCCCCGGATCGGCAGAGGGGGTGGGGTAATTGGCCAGGAACAATTGGGGAGGGAAAAAAAAGGGGGGTACAATTAAATCCTCCAGGTTGCAGTGCTGTAAAACAATAATACAAATAAAAAATCACAAAATCCAAGGGCGGGGGGTGGGGGATGGGGTTCTTTATATACTCGCTGTAATGAGAGATTTTTTGCTTTGGAAATGCATCTGTCTGCACATTTTCCCATTTCACTGCTAGAGGCAACACAAAACTTTGAGACTAAATGGCTCCACAAATCACAGTTTTATCTGATTGGTTTGTATCAAGGCCAGTCTCGAGCAAACATTATTCATGTTACCCAGCAAAATCACATTTCCCTCTGAGTGCAGTTAGATCACACTGTCGTGCTCCGTGACACCGTAAAGTTTTGGGGGGTATCTGGAAAGTTCATATAGTTTACTGGGCTGACTGCAGAAGACCGCCGGGTTTTGGTGGATAAGAGAGGTTTTTTTAAACCTGATTGTCACACTACATAAAATCCACAAACAAAGACCCAACTGTTATTCACTGGCTCAATATTTAATGGTTTTGACATGACACACACCGTACCGTAGCGGAAAATTAACCAACACACACTTCATGGCAAAAATACTTCTTTCTCACGAATTCATTGTTAGACATATAGCATTAACGCATCGTAAAGAAAGTAAAGAATTATCAACTGGTATACATTCAGAAAAATATAAATATTTATAATATATTTATATTATATTAAAATATATTACAATTATATTACATATGTATATCATACATAAATATAAATATATATAGATATATATTCAAATATGCACCATTTTCATTTATCACCTTATGTCCCCCTGTATCACAGAGGGGCATAAACAGCACAATTATGTGGCTGTAAAAGGTCAGGGGAGCTAAATGCAACTGGACACCAAAGGGTCTGACTCCGACACATTGGCCTTTGATGAAGTGAGAAGCCAAACAAAAGACTGGTAGATGCAAAATTAGGCAAGTGGTCGGTCAGCTGTATAAACTCAGTATGCATGACGCCATGTCGGTGATTACGCCCAACACAAAACTCAAGGCGTCAGAAAGAGAATATGATGCACGTTTTTAAAGTCAAATGCCTCAAAGGTGGAGTGTTGGATCTAGTCTCCTGTGGGATCTGCATCTGTGATTCATTTCAAGGGGTCCAGCATCTATTCATTCCTTCCAGAGCACAGGATGTAGCAAATCACAAATAAAGAAAGGGCACAGTGTAGCGAAGCGAGGCAAAAGGCAAGGCTGAGTGATAATACATGAGAGGTTCCCCATTGAGAGAGCGTGTGTCCATGCATCTGTATTGTATCTGATGATGGACCCCAGCTGGAGCGGTATCGACGACACCTTATAAGGCATGCTGAAGGGGAATGATTACAATGGGAAGTGATCATTACTTAGTCTCTCCTCCATCTCTCCGCCCGCCCCCCCCCACCCCCCACCCCCGCTCCCCTTTTCCTCTTTTATCTCCCGGTTCTTCTTTCTCTCTGCTTTCCCATTCAGCACGTGAGGTCAAGTGTCACTCTGTCTCTGTTGTCAAGGCTGCCAATCACCCACACTTTGAGTGCGCGGCAACTGTTGCCAAGGAAACAGAGGGATTCGGTTGCTAGGCACCTGGAGCTGTGCTCACAATAGTCATTTTGTTGCTTGGAAGCACACACACATACACGCATGCATACAAAAAAAAAGAAGCACATACAAAACCACAAAAACTGCTCAATTAACAAGTTTGCGCAGTGTCAACGGAAATGAATGCAATTATAAAACCTGGAAATAAGACATTTGCTTGTACGGTATTCGAACGTTAAGGAATAGTGATGGTGAGGGTAGTCGGCGCCCATTTGCAAACAAGCTAAGGAATCGCTGAATTGGCGCGGCGGGTTAATTGTTGATTTATTACAAAGCAATAATGCTAATGTACAAAAATATAATTTAAGACACTCTATTTGAAACATTTGCCTCTTGATTAATCAGCAAGCCTTGAGATCCAAGTATTCCCGAGACCCACATCTCAACTTGATCAATCAAAGACTTAAGCATCCATCATTCTGACTAAAAATAGTTCCCCATAAAATATATCAATCTGTTATTTCGCTGCTTGCATATGGACCCAGTGAACCCTGATGCAATGATGGTGTTTGCGCGTGTGCGTGTGTGTGTGTGTGTGTGTGTGTGTGTGTGTGTGTTTGTGTGCATATGTATTTGGATTTTCGTTTAACCCATAGGATCAATTGATTCCTTATTTCCTCTTTCCCATGTAGACTGAGTGAAGCCAGATGCTGTGTGCAGGTTATGTGTGCACGCGTGCATGTTTGTATGCATCCATGTCGTGCGTCTCAACCATTACAGCAAGCAAGATGAGCAGAGTGCTGAAATGTCAGCCACGGGTGCAAGCCGTGAAATGTCCTCATGCTGCTACGGCCATTAAGCTCTCACATATTTTTGGCATTAAGTGGATGGTCAGAAACAGGAGAGAGAGAGAGAGAGAGAGAGAGAGAGAGAGAGAGAGAGAGAGAGAAAGAGAGAGAGAGAGAGAGAGAGGGAGGGAAAGGAAGGACATATTGGTGGAGAGTATAGGGTCATGGTGTCTTGAATGATACTTGCAGCATTTTTGCACTCGATGTCCCATGCTGCACCTGAAGCCACTTTGTGGTGTTCATATTGTGTATCTCATGTCTGGGATTCTGTTCATAACGCAGACACAAACTACTAGGGCCTGCAAAAGCCAGCCATAGACTGATCAAATTATAGTTTAACTTGAGTGCACATACTGACTGATAAGTGTATAAAACCAGGAGGGTTTGGAATTAACGTCTGACTCCAGCGACTCTTGGGTTGGGCTCCCTGGACTTAATGGCCAGGATTTAGGTTGCAGTTATTCGCCACAAGGCTCCACAAGTGGCTCTGCAGGTAGACTTGAATGCAGCCCCTGTCACAGACTCACTCCTCTCAAATGCGTAGAGGGGATGGCTGTTGATAAGCTCACGATAATAGAAAAACCTTTTCAGCACTCGGATTAGCACCAGGTCAGCATTGATTGCATTCTCTTTGGAAACCTGATGCTTTTTGATTGGGTGGAAGGAAGAAAAAAACTATTCTCGTAAGTCAGCTCTGGCTGCTAAATCGAACATCCCCCGTGTGTTCCATCATTTGGTCCATTTGGCGACACAGTATGGACCCTGTTACCGAACGCTGTAGGACAGAGCTCTGCTATTCATTCACTTGCTGTAGATGATAAAGCTTCCACTCGACTACGCGTATTCTCAAGCAATAACATCCACATCTGTATTATCAACCCAAGAATACCCGTGGTCGAGAGCGGAGCAAAGCCTCCCCCACCACCACCCCACTCCCCTCATTCCTCTCTCCCCCTCCTTCATTGCTCTCTTTGTATATTCCTTCATCATCTTCATTCTAAATAAGGGTGGGATGGAGAGAGTGGTGTGGCAGAAAATCTCTTAAGGGCAGGACCTGGGGTAAGAAAGACAGGGGAGAGCATTTTTATTATTGAAAGTAAGGTGGTAGAACTCGTGAATCATACTGAACGACGCTCTATTCCTGATCCTTCCACTTCTCAAGTGCATTGTTGGCCTACTAAATACAACACACACACACACACACACACACACAGTTTCTATACATCTTTACCTGAGATGCACAAGGTAAACATATTCGCTTGCCAACAGTCTGTCCCATTGAACGCTCCTGTATCAAAGAAGCATTTAGCCAAGCACTGCAGGAGAGGCCAGGCTCACCAATTATCAAATAGATGTCAATGTGCATTACACCGCACAAGAGGGAAGAGTGATAAGCAAACAGACGTTCGGCTAAAACATCCCCACCCTCGCTGAGTCCCACCTTACCTCATTTCATTTGCCGCTCCTCTTTACTATCTCATATCTTTTCCTTTATCATTTTCTTCTCCTCCTTCTTCTCCCCCTCTGCCTTGAAAGATTCTTCCAAATTTCAACAGTGCACCCCCCCTTCTCTCTCTCTCTCTCTCTCTCTCTACCGCTCTCTCTCTCTCTCTCCCGCTCTCTCTCTTTCTCCTTTGGCATGTCCCATTGAGAGTAAGTCTGAATCTCCTCCATCCACACTTGCCAATTAGAGACAGTAGATGTCAATCAGCAGCTGCAGAGTGAATAGGGGGGAGGAGGAAGAGGAGGAAGAAGAGGGGGAGGGAAATTGAGGGAGAGAGTGATGGAGTCAGGGGATAGAGTGGAAAAGAGGAAAAAGGAAGAGGGGAGGGTTAGAAAGCGAGAGGAAATGCATCAGCACCACCACAGACAGCTCCCCTGTGGAAAACTCATGCTAGTTTACAAACATAAGTGGACCACACGATATTTCTTCTTTTTTTTCCCCTCTTAGCCTCACCCTCTCCTCCACCACTTCCTTTGTTCATTATTTTTCCCCCTTCTATCCTTTTCCCCTCCTCTACCTGCAGCCTGTTCTGCACTTTTGAGCCTCTCTTAATCCTTTTCTCCCGTACTTTGCCATCATGGGATCGTCCAATTCAGCCACTCAGACACGAGACAAGTTAAACACACCGTGCATTGTTTTCTGTCTGTCTTACCGATCACATGGCACACACCAAAGCTCCAGCCGAGCTGAGCTGTGATGCAATCTGACAGTACAGCAAACGTCCAGCTGCCTCTGTCAAACCTCTTATTCCACTCATCCCCAGAGGCTGTCCACTTCCCATCTCATCGCCATTGACGGGGAAGTGCCAAAACTAGCTAACTAAGGGCCAGCCCGTGCCAAAAAAACATCTTGACACACGTCTCCCTCATTACCTACTCTCCTCTTCACTCCTCTCCTCCCGTCTCTGCCTCTTCCTCCATCCCGGCCGTACACGTCTGGGCTTCTTGCTGATGACAACTCAAATGGACATCTCTGCTCTCACAGGAGGCTGTGGAGAGATGTAGGTGTCAGATATTTGGTGTAAAAATACACCCTGCTGCTTCTGCTGCTGGTGCTGCTGCTGCTGCTGCTGCCCTCGTCACTATACAGTATAGCACAGGCGTCTGCTGCATGCTACTGGAACATTTCCCCACTCATAGGAAGGTTTTCCACATTTCTTCATATGCAAGCCAAGCTGTCATGCTGCTTGCATCCGCAGTGGAGATCTAGAATATAGTCTACCTGGCCTTGTGGTTGGTTGGTTGGTTGGTTGGGTTTTTTTTATCGGCTCGGTCCAAAATGTAAAGCGAAAATTCACTTAACCACACAACGGAGTTTTTCATCTGGAACAAAATCTACAGTGCACGCTGACCGATGTGAGAGTGAAGGGATCCCCAAGAGAGGGCTGGTCTGCGCTGCACACTTATGTCAAATATCAACAGGCTTCCCAACCCAGCGCTGAACCTGTAATGTCAGCTATAGGGTACAGCATCACGAGTAGCTATGACGGAGGATACGAGACGAGACGGAGAAGAGATGGAGAGAACAGCGGGCTGTGTGCACATCTCTTGTCTTAAACTGCTCGGAGCTAAACGAGGCGCTGCGAAGGCATCTACGCTTTATGCCTGCAAAAGCACATCTTTCCCAGTCGTTTGGATGCGCCGTGGGGTGCAATAGTTGCCACCCAGACATTTAAAGATCAACGCCTCGGTGACGACTACCTTACAACAAATTCAGCCCGTAGCGCAGGAGAAGAAAAAAAAAAGAGGATATTATGCTCTCTGTCTCTGGCAAAACTTTCTGCCAACAAACTTACCAGACACTCTTCAGTTGTCATAATCCCGCCGGGGTGTACGGATGCAATAGGCTACAGTTGGCCTACTATCCCAGATCACCAGACGAGCTCAGACAGACCACTGTACAATTGCAGATACTAGCCAGCACCTGTCTTCTACGTGACACGCTTAGCTATCAGCCTCTCTTTGTTTGTAAATACATGGGCTTTCATTGATAAGGAGGATCCAGCTCCGACTCCGATTTGAACCCTCTTCCAAGGATTTCATGGTAATTTTGATCGATTTTTATCTGCCGGGGGGAGGGGGGGAGAGAGAAAAAAGCTGCAAAAAAAGCAGGACGTACACAGACGCTGTCTAGGTATCGATCCGTGTACAGTTGCGCTCCTCATAAAAGTCATTCGATAGCCGGGGGTAGAATCGCGCCGATGGACCCGACTGCCTTCCGATTGTCAAATCCCATAATGCCGAGCCGATGACAAATCGATCGGGCGTTGATCTCGTGCGACACAGGCCATTAGATCGGTATCGTCCTAAACGCGCGCGCGCGTGTGTGTGTGTGTGTGTGGGGGGGGGGGTCTTATGTTTTATTCACTTAAAAAAATAAAATAAAAAAATAAATTCTCTTAAATATCCGGATGGACTAAAGCGCTCGGAGCTTGAAGTGATGTCGCCCTGAGCGGCGATGCAAAGCAATGTGCAAACCCCGACGGTTAACGTGGCAAATAGCGGCCAAAGGGAATCGAACTCACCGTTTTTGGCACTTTCCTCAAATCTCTTGAATGAGTCGGTGCCTCTGTCAAATAATATCCACGCATGAGAGTGTTGAGAATAGGCTCTGCTGTGCCGGGAAACGCCCCCCGTTCCCTTTCTCTGTCGCGCTCCCCTCTGCCGCCGGTGACAACCACACAACCACTCCTTGTTTTTTTTTCTTTTTTTCTTTTTGAACGGGAGAAAAGGATGTGTAGCCTATACACCGTACTGTGGCACCAGCCCATGCAACTCTCACCTCTTGCTCTCTCTCTCTCTCTCTCTCTCTCTCTCTCTCTCTCTCTCTCTCTCTCTCTCTCTCTCTCTCTCTCTCTCTCTCTCTCTCTCTCTCTCTCTCTCTCTCTCTTCTTTCTCCTTCCCTATGCAGTGCTTATAAGGCTACATCCAAGCACACCCTTGTGCACGACTCCTTGTTGCACAACGCTCTCCCACGGATGAAGCGCGTTAGCGTCCTCCTCCTCCTCCACCCCCACCACCACCACCACTCACCCCCCCCCCACCGAAGATCTGCACTTTTCCTGCTGGCAAAGTGTTAAAGGAAGATCTCTGGAGGATGTGTCAGACGGCAGTTGGGGACAGGCCAACTTTGCTAAAGATTCGAGTGTCTTGTCAGTTCACGCGGGCGGCTCGTTCGTGATTAACCGGTGTGTTTTGCAGCAGCAGCAGCGGCCGAGGACAACCGTGCGAGGCCCTGTGTGGCGGGTCCTGCACGTCGGACGGGCAGTGGTCGTGAGGTGTTTGTGTAAACCGACTGCTCCTTCTCCGACTGGGCTGAGCAGGAGCTGCGGCGATGCGCATGTTGGCGCGTGTAGTAACCCCCCCCCCCCCCGAGCACACAGGAGCCCCCCAAAAAATGATGTTCGTCAACACCGTTTGATGCCCATTCGGGTCATTTCCGTTCCTCCCTCATCTATCTTTTCCACCCCTTTGTTCTGAGAGCAGAGGCTGAAGCACAGGTAGACGGACGGACACACAGAAAGACAGACAGACACAGACAAAGAGACAGACCAAGATAAAGACAGACGGATGGGATGGACAGACAAACTGACTGACAGACAGACGGACGGACGGACAGGCATACAGACAACAAAAAAAAAAACCCAGACAGACAGACCAACACAGAGAGACAGATGGACGGACAGACAGAAGAGACAGTCAGGCACCAAACATACTCATCTGGAACTTGAGGAGGTTTCAATAAAATCCTGGGAGGCTGATGGAAGATCAAGGCAATAAAAACTGATTACTTAATTTCCTCCAATCAGAGGCCAAGAGCAGTTTATCTTTGCATTTGTCTGTCTGTCTCTGTCTCCTTCTCTTGCCGTCTGTCTGTCTGTCTCGATCACCCCTCCTGTCTGACTCAGTCAGTTTGTCTTTGTCGCTACCTCTGTCTGTCTGTCTATCTGTCTATCTTCCTGCCTGTCTGTCTGTCTGTCTGTTTGTCCGTCTGTCTGTCTGCCTGCCTGCCTGCCTGCCTGCCTGCCTGTCTGTCTGTCTGTCTGTCTGTCTGCCTGCCTGCCTGCCTGCCTGTCTGTCTATCAATCACTCTCTGTCTGACTCAGTCAGTCTGTCTTTGTTGCTACCTCCTTCCGTCTGACTGTCTGTCTCTTTGTCTGTCTGTCTCTGTCTGTCTGTCCGTCAGTCTGTCTGTCTGTCTGTCTGTCTGTCTGTCTGTCTGTCTGTCTGTCTGTCTGTCTGTCTGTCTGTCTGTCTGTCTGTCTGTCTGTCTGTGTCTATCACCCTCTGTCTGACTCAGTCTGTTTGTCTTTGTTGCTACCTCTTTCTGTCTGTCTGTCTGTCTGTCTGTCTGTCTGTCTGTCTGTCTGTCTGTCTGTCTGTCTGTCTGTCTGTCTGTCTGTCTGTCTGTCTGTCTGTCTGTCTGTCTGTCTGTCTGTCTGTGTCTATCACCATCTGACTCAGTCTGTTTGTCTTTGTCACTACTCCTTTCTGTCTGTCTGCCTGTCTGCCTGCCTGCTTGCCTGCCTGCCTGTCTGTCTGTCTGTCGGTCTGTGTGCCTGCCTGGGTGTCTGTCGGTCTGTGTGCCTGCCTGCCTGTCTGTCCATCCATCCGTCTGACTGCCTGCCTGCCTGCCTGCCTAGCTGTCTGTCTGTCTGTCTGTCTGTCTGTCTGTCTGTCTGTCTGTCTGTCTGCCTGCTAGCCGCCCTGCTTGTCTATCTGTCTCTCTGTCTGCCTGCCTGCCTGCCTGCTTGCCTGCCTATCTTTCTGTCTGCCCGTCTGTCCATCTGTCTGTCTGACTGCCTGCCTGCCTATCTGTCTGTCTGTCTGTCTGCCTGCTAGCCTGCCTGCCTGCTTGTCTGCCTGCTTGCCTGCCTGCCTGCCTGCCTGCCTGCCTGCCTGCCTGCCTGCCTACCTGTCTGCCTGCCTGCCTGTCTCTCTGCCTGTCTGTCTGCCTGTCACTCCTATACACACATGTACACGAACACACTGAGCATTAATGATTTGTAGAGGCAGCCCATTGAGCATAATCAGACAGCTGCAGCGAGGCAGACTAGTACTTGTAGTGTACTATGAAAGATAGTGCATTGTTATTACCCAGGAGCTGCGGCGTGTTTAGGGAGGCAATGCACGTACATACACTTTTTACTTTTAAATATTGATACCCTTGCTCTAGCTATAGGTCAACCTTTCTTTCTTTCTTTCTTTCTTTCTTTCTTTCTTTCTTTCTTTCTTTCTTTCTTTCTTTCTTTCTTTCTTTCTTTCTTTCTTTCTTTCTTTCTTTCTTTCTTTCTTTCTTTCTGTCTCTCCGTCTCTCCTACTGTCTTTCTTTCTTGCCGTCTCTCTTGCTGTCTCTCTCTCCATCTATCTATCTTTATTTTTTCTCTCTTTCACTCAAACACTCACGTGGAAGCAATAGTTCATGCAGACCCAGACAGTGTCTGACCTATAGGTCATGAACATAATAGCAGACAGACAGGCAGTGAGTCAGGGAGCAGAGTTCAGCTCAGCACTGAGAACCACCAGTACACACACACACACACACACACACACACACACACACACACACACACACACACACACACACACACACGATCATCATCACTCACTCATGTTTTAAGCCCATACATATTTGAACGGATGTTCTCTCAGAGCAATTTTACCTGACAACCAGAGGCTCATTTCCTTATGCTTAACTGAAATGAAATGTTTATTCATATGCCTCTCCTTCACAAACGCTCACCTCTAAAGACATCTCTCATTGCATAATTAAACACACACACACATACTATACTATGCTATACTACTGCTACTATACGTTCATCTCTCTCGCTCGCTCGCTCGCTCGCTCTCTCGCTCTCTCTCTCTCTCTCTCTCTCTCTCTCTCTCTCTCTCTCTCTCTCTCTCTCTCTCTCTCTCTCTCTCTCTCTCTCTCTCTCTCTCATCTATCTATCTATCTATCTATCTATCTATCTATCTATCTATCTATCTATCTATCTATCTATCTATCTATCTATCTATCTATCTATCTATCTATCTATCTATCTATCTATCTATCTATCTATCTATCTATCTATCTATCTATCTATCTGTAACCCGTACTTTGCGTTCGGCCGTTGTCTCATTACTACCTTACATATCTATATATAATGAGAGAGCGAGAGAGAGATGAACGTTGATGAAAATGTTGGTTTCATTGCAACATCCTGTGGACTTATATATATATATATATATATATATATATATATATATATATATATATATATATATAAGAAACACTCAACGATAGGAAGAGTGCTCAACAAATGAGCAAAATAATCCAGTGATTCAAGTAAATTCTTTATGAGACAGTTTCATGCCAAAAGCAATAATCAGCCATTTTGACAGCTGATGATTGCTTACAGCATGAAACAGGCTTGTACTGTCTCATAAAGAATTTACTTGAATCACTGGATTATATATATATATATAAGGAGTTCATATTACTCAAAGCTCCGCATATGATTTTATTCAAGGTCAGGGGTCCAGAACGATGGGCAATAGCAAATAACATTTAATCGACTCACTTTTAAGCAACATCTTCAACTTTCAACTTCAAGACAGTCGAGATAGTCAAAAATACACTGGAGGGAAGAATCGCATTCTCTGCCTGTAATCAGCTGCTTGAGCCTAGGGTCAAAAGGTGTGATTGTCAGCAGGAGACGCTGATCCAAATGTTCACTGGTCAAGCTGCTGCGGTATGAGCTTTTCACCACACTCATCGTGGAGAATGCAGACTCACACCGATACGTTGAACCGTTTCCTAGGATGGCGACGGAATGTTCGGCGAAGACCCGCCCTACTCTGCCTCTGATTGGTTGTAGCCAAACAAAAACTCGCGTACCGGTAGGCTACTCGTTACTGTCAATTATGGTCGCGCTAGTTTCTGCCCTCTGCTTTGCTCTGTGTTTCAACGAGTGAGTGGGGCTCAGCCCCTCCACACACACACACGGAGCCGAGCAGAGACAAGGAGCCGTATTACGGGGAACCAGGTGAAGTGAAGATCGCCTTACTCGAGTTGACGAAAACTATCCTCGGCACGTTACTGCAAGTGCTATAAAAGCTTCCCACCACCTTCAAAGCCAGTTCTACGATGTAACGTTGACGCGTGAGCTCGGCAGGAAATACACACGAAATGGAAAACCTTACACTTCATGACGTATTGTATTCATAACACGAGGGAGGTATGGGCTGGGTCCGGATTGACCCACCGACCGCTCCGGACTTTGAGAAGCCCTGTGTGTGTGTGTGTGTGTGTGTGTGTGTGTGTGTGTGTGTGTGTGTGTGTGTGTGTGTGTGTGTGTGTGTGTGTGTGTGTGTGTGTGTGTGTGTGTGTGTGTGTGTGTGAGCCCTGCGATGGCCTGGCGGCCTGTCCAGGGTGTCTCCTCGCCTGCCACCCAATGACTGCTGGGATAGGCTCCAGCATCCCCACCACCCTGACAGCAGGATAAGCGGTTTGGATAATGGATGGGTGGATGATGTTTTTGAGGTAAACTTTAGACTGATCTTTCATAATTCCACAAAACTGGTCTGTTCTTCGTTGTAGATAGATAAAACTTGTCTGGTATCATGTGACATATTAGAAGGGAAGAGCCTGATTCCTCTCCTTTGTAACGTCACCAGCAGAGGATAAGACATGTCCACAATCTCAGTGAAAAAGGGTTGAAGGGTGTAAATTCGTTGACTGAACTGTATTCCACACTAAGGTGAAGCTATCAAATATCAGCCAATTAAACTTTAACGGAAACAGTGAAAGGTCATTGTACCAACAAGGGGTTTCAAGATTGTGCTCGGAGAAACTAGCAATCAGGCAGCGAAAACTACGTGTTTGTCGGCGTTAACAAGCGACACAAATATGACACGCAGAGAGGGGGGGGGGCAAGTGAACCACTAATGGCTTTTTAAAAAGGTTACAGCATAGAGCTCCTCTTTTCTAATGGGGCTCCGGCTGTGCTTGAGAAGCAATTTCCGGGGAAGATAATGCTGCTGAGAGGGCTGCAGCGATTTCCTAGTTGTGTGTTTGTGAATCTGTGTGTGTGCGTGTGTGTGTGTGTGTGTGTGTGTGTGTGTGTGTGTGTGTGTGTGTGTGTGTGTGTGTGTGTGTGTGTGTGTGTGTGTGTGTGAGAGAGAGAGAGAGAGAGAGAGAGAGAGAGAGAGCGAGAGAGAGAGGGAGAGGGAGAGAGAGATTACCGGCCCTACTATGGGAAAACCCAAAGAGCCACAAATTAGCAGCAGTCCATGTTGCTGCCTGGCATAAAGTGAGGGATGGTCACCTGACACACGTTGTTGCTGTTATATTTGATGACTGTTTATTTGTTTTTGTTTTTTTATACTATGTTTATTTGTCGTACTATGTTTCTTTTGCCATCGTATATTTATTTGCTATATGTTTTATAATTAATGTTTAGCTTTTCAATGTTTAAACGTTTGCTTTGGCAATGTTTATTGTGTTACGTCATGCCAGTAAAGCCATTTGAATTTGGAGAGGAGAGAGAGAGAGAGAGAGAGAGAGAGAGAGAGAGAGAGAGAGAGAGAGAGAGAGAGAGAGAGAGAGAGAGAGAGAGAGCGAGAGAGAGGAGGGGGGTGTTTTTAACAAAACACAAACAAAGTATGACAACGACAAGTGGAAGAGAAGGTGAGATTTAGTGATTGAGATAAAAATGTGGTCAAACGTGTTTTGTGAGACGATGCCCGTATCAACCACTAGGGGGCAGTGTCGTATCAGCAGTAATCCATCATTTTGCCAAACACCCTTTTTTATTCTGAGAGACGTCGTCTATAGGTCCGAATATACTCCATTGGCTAAAATGATGGCTTTTGCTGACTGGTAGATATAAATATCAACTCAAAGAAGACCACGGGATCCAATTCAGTCTGTTAATCGTGCAGGTCTACAGCACTATGTGGTGTGTTAGCCACCAACTGCAATGTCACTGATTTAAAATAACACCACAAATCAAATAGTGTTGTTATCACATTCTTAGAAGTCACGAAGGAACCGTCCACACTGCTGTATAGGTGGAAAAGCAACAGAAACAAAAAAGCAAAACGAAACTGAAAAACAAATGACAGAGTATGGTAATTTGCATTTATTCTAGCAAATCAATACAAAACAGAGACATTTCGACATGAAAATAACATTATCAACAAGACAATTATTATGCTTTGTGTTTCGGCAGTTGTGTTTTACAAAACATCCAACTGAGAAAAAAAAGAAAAAGGAAAGTATTCGGTATTTTCACAGCTATGATGAAAACCTTCTGCTATGACAAACAATGAGACGTCTTCTTAAGGGTTCTCAGAAGGCCCGGATTTGAAACCCACGTGTGAGTGCATAATTATAGTATATCTAGTTCTATCACTTGAACTTTAGAAAATTTGCAAATCAACAGTTGTGCCGCCAAACAATGTGCTCATTATAGACATACAAACCAAACGAGGTGCACGTACACGCACGCACACGCACACGCACACACGCACACAATAAAAAAACCATACTGTTAAGTGTAACGTCTTCTCTCTTACCAAATATAAACCATTTTGTACTACTCTTGCTGTAATGTAACTGTCTGCAATGCCCTTTTGATCCGAGAAGAAACAAAGCGAGTTGTGAGCCCGCCATATCGATTCCTGCATGTCATGAGATTTCACAATTCTCCATTGCGCTACATTCCTGCTCGAGATCTAGCTACTACTCTCATTCCTACACAACAGTTTTGGCTACCTTCAATTTTTTTTTTCAAATTTTTTTTTATACAAGACTTACAAACACGGCAATGTATATACCATTTAAAGAGACTTCCCTACTGTACAACCTGTGCGTGACCGCTGTATTTCCCATTGGCCTGCGAAATAGGTTGTCTGGATTCAGAGTGATCGTAGGATAGCCGACAGACGAAAGCGGTGGAGGATAGTTTGACAGATACAGAGGGAATAAAGAAAGCATCACTGAAACATAACAGGCTCATTCACATGGCAGCACCTTGCAATAAACACCATTGCTTCTACCACAAAGCAGCCAACGTACCGCGCCTGTATGTGCAGATGTGAGGACACGGAAGAAAATCAAAACATCCATCCATCTGTAACCAGCATTGAACGGTTTGAGGGCACAGTCACCAAGGTCATCCCCAAACTTCACACCAAAAATCAGAATGACCCACTGCCAGGTTGTATCAGTGCCAGGATTGGCTTCACTGAAAAGGAACTACTTTTTGGGGAGCAGGATATGAAGGCCCACCTCTTTTACATGGAAGAATAGCTTCTTGCTCTCCTGGCCCAGATAGCAGTGGGTCCTGGCCCATATAGCAGTGGGTTATTCTGATTTTTGGTGGGAACTTTGGGGATGACCTTGGTGACTGTGCCTTCAAACTGTTTAATGCTCGTTACACTAACCCGCTCCTTCTGGAGGCGCATCCCCACGCTTCAGCATACCAGCTCCCTCACGCCTCTGGGCGCACACGCTTCCGATGGCCTCACCATCCCACGTCTGACACCATTCTAGCGAATTCAGGGGGCAGCCAGGAACCGCCGCAGCCAGGAACCGCCACAGCCGGGAATCGCCGCAGCTGGGAACTGCCGCAGCCGGGAACCGCCGCAGCCGGGAACCGCCGCAGCCGGGAACCGCCGCAGCCAGGATCCGCCGCAGCCGGGACGCGAACCCAGGTCTCCCACTCCACAGGCGACTATGTAAACCAGTTGACTAAAGGGTCCGACAATGAAGGGCCTACTTTTTGGGGAGAAGGATACACAGTCTAAAGGCCTCCTTAGTGGCACAAACAACACCGTGGCATCTCATTTGCTTTTTCTTCACTCGATGAATGTTATGTGCACTGACTGCACCAGTGTGCTTGTTGGTCTCCATGTAAAAGCTGACTTTGTCCCCTGTGTCCGGATGAATATGGCCCTCCTCCTCCAGGAAGTGCATCCCCGCGCTTCAGCATATCTGCTCCCTCACGCCTCTGGGCACATGTGCTCCCAATGGCCTCATGGTCTCACCATCCCACTTCTGACACCAAAGTAGCGAATTCAGGGGGCAGCCAGGAATCTGCTGCAGCTGCGATGCTAACCCAGGTCGCCCACACCACGGACGATTATGCTAACCATTCAACTAAAGGGTCCGACCCGTTAGCCAACCAGCTAGTGAGGCTACTCATTCATGATCATTACACATCCATTTTCCAAGCTGTTTATCCTACTCAGGGGTCGAGGGAATGCTGGCGCCTATCCCAGCAGTCATTGGGTGGAAGGTGGGGAGACACCCTGGACAGGTCGCCGGTCCGTCACAGGGCCGACACACACACATTCACACCTAGGGACAATTTAGTACGGCCGATTCACCCGACCTACATGTCTTTGGACTGTGGGAGGAAACCGGAGCAGCCAGAGGAAACCCACGCAGACACGGGGAGAACATGCAAACTCCACACAGAGGACGACCCCTCGAGATGAATCAAAATGAAAAGAGAAGACATGTCAAAGGGGAGTTGTTAGGAAAAACACTGGGAACACTGCCAACATTTCAGAGTGGACGCAGAAACATCGGACATTGATTAACATGTGCCTCCAACGGCAAGTTCACGAGAGCGGGGTGGAAAAGTGGAGTTCGGCTGATATCAGAGAGGAAACGCATCACAGTTGAAACGTGGACTCCAGTCGTGAGCTGGAGCCACTTCTCTTCACCGATGTCCCAAACACATGGGGACTCTATGACAAGCAAAGCACTAGTATGTACGAAACACTCCCTAAATCACTTCTTACAATTTACTGTACAGCCACGGA
This sequence comes from Lampris incognitus, assembly GCF_029633865.1. Classification (NCBI taxonomy): domain Eukaryota; kingdom Metazoa; phylum Chordata; class Actinopteri; order Lampriformes; family Lampridae; genus Lampris; species Lampris incognitus. Next base: position 49,116,894 of record NC_079215.1, on the reverse strand, counting down.
TCAAACTCGGATAAATGTCCTAAAATGTTAATTTACAACACAGGCCGCTGAACACTATGGTGGTTCATCTGTGCCATATAATTTACAAAAAAGTGCTTTCCTCTTTGATTGTGTCTTGGTATTTCCCCTTGTTATTTTTTTTCCTGTCTAAGAAACAAACAAAAAAAAAACATACACAATTTATTGTACCATGATGTACCAAGGTACCTTCCCATTGATTACATCAGGGTCTTTGTTTGTTTTCCTGAGTATTACAAAACTGTCTTTTCAGGATGATTGAGCAGTGACTGAGATTTGCAATCTCCAAACCTTCAGCTTTGATTTTGGTTCTTTTCCCTTAAGTATTATTATTTTCAATTTCTTTTTCTTTTTTTATGCCAGTCGTCTTCACCTGTCAGGTTCAACTTTGAACTCACGGTCGAGTGTCTTTTGAACAACAGGAGGGAGTACGAGGAGATAGTATTGCTTCAAACAGCTCTGGCTTTGGTCTTTTGAGTCTTTTTGCTGGCCCTTGTTGGGTAAAACATCTTCACCCTGAAGAAAATGGAGAGACAAACTCTGATGGACAGGGGCGGAGGTGGTGGTGATGGTAGGGTGGGTTTGGGGGGGTGGGGACGGACAAATCAGGACAGAGCCCCGTCTGCCCATGGGTCCAGAGCGGAGGGCCCCCGAGTCGGCCGCCAGTCACATGTTAACTCCGTCTTTGTTGTTTCAGACTTGGGTGGATTTGACTCGTCGGAGAGGGGGCCGTCCGTCGGGGTGGGCAGGGCAAGGCATGGGGCATTCGGAGGGCAGGTCTAGACTGCGCTGGTTAGGCAACGCCGAGAGGGGAGGAGCACATCGGGAGGGGCGGGGGACAGGATTGGCTGATGGTCATGTGATCTCAGAGTATGGTAGCCCTGAAGCCTGAGGTGGAAATAGAGGGGGGGGGAGAGAGAGAGAGAGAGAGATGTAGTCAATGACTGCCCAGCAAAATAAACAAAAGAGAAAAAAAAGACCCCTCTCAATCAAAAAAAATGAATAGAATAAAGTCTTACCCTTGTTTCGCTGTCTCAAAACAACAATAATCTACCAAAATGCTGTTCTGCACATGGCCTCCCACCCCTTACCTGGAGACCACTTAACTTTTCGAGTGGACCCTCCACACGGGGCAGGCTGACCAGAGGCAGACCAACGGACGGCTGTGGGCGCGGGGGGAGCGGAGCTGGCATGGCTAGCTGGGTTGGCTGGAAGTTGTTAATCACACACGACACCTGGAGGAGAGAAAGCAGAGAGAGAGAGAGAGAGAGAGAGAGAGAGAAAAGAAAATCGAAAACTTCCGTCGCCCACTGATGTGATGGATGCCTGAAATCGTGGGGCTGAGTCATGGCCACAGATGTTGGTTTTCTATTTTTATTTTATTTTTTTACAATCTTTTTTGCATGAAAGTAAGGAGTTAAAAACGTTCTGAGTTTGTCAGGGGAGGAGTTTGAGTGAAATGACATCCGGGACCAAATGGTACATTTTATGGCTCTTTTCGAATGTGTATGAGTGTGTGTGTGTGTGTGTGTGTGTCATGTACAGAAATTCATGTATTTTCTCTCACCAGTCAGGCATTGCATTACTCTTTCAACTTCTACCTTGTCCTAGTGAAGAGTACAGCTTTTTATAACAGCATCCATTTCTCCTGCACCTTTTTCATCTCTGCCCCCCTTCCCCCTTTCCCAAGCAATGCTTCCCGTTCCTGCAGCACTCCACATCATTTTATCCTTTCCAATTTCCAGTGTCCGCTGTACTCCACCTCTCCATCATCCTACACCCCATCGCCCCTCTAACTAGAAAACACCTTTGTGCGTCTGGTCTCATTTCTACCTCTGTCTCTCCTTCCGCCCTCCAAACTCTTTTTGACCCTCCTCTGGTCAATACACTCTTTCATACCCATCATACCCACACCCATCATACCAATACTCCGCTAAACCCTCACCCACAGTATCCACACCTATCATACCTACTATACCCACTATATCTACCAGCTTTGTACCCACACCTGCCTTACCACCTTCCAATATACCCAGTACTGCTAAACCCACACCCTGTGCAACAACATCTATACAGTTACCCTATACCTACACCATCTATATAATACCAACTCCCTTACGGCTATACACTTTACAATCACCATCTCTTTAACCACATAGCTACACCCTCTAACCAACACCCAGTAGAACCACACCCTCTAAACCAACACACAGTATACCCATACCTGTCCACATCTATACCCTGTAAACCTATGCCTGGTACACCAATAACTTCAATGTCTGCATGAGTATGTCCAAAGCTACACCCAGTATACCCACACCCACACCAGTCCATAGCTGCACCCTGCATGCCTACACACTCTATACCTAGCCGCTCTAAAACCAACGCGTGGTCTCAGCACACCCTCTTTGAACTGCTTCAACCCGTCATGCCTAACACCCTCTATCTTCTTACCAGAAAGGCGGCGATGGCCCCTCCAGTGAGGAATCCGGCCAGCACGTCGTTCCAGTGGTTCCTGTATTCAGTTACCCTTACCACCCCGACCATTACGGCCAGAGACACCAATACCAGGCAGAGCGTGGGCTTGGTCAGACGAGACCCTTTGGTTCGAAACATAAGCGTCACATACATCTGGAAACACACATACAGGATAAGCATAGTGTTGGGTTGGCATCAGCTTAGTCATACATCCAGGAACGTGAATACACACAGAAAAACACTGTGTACTACACACACGCACACACACACACACACACACACACACAGTGCCCTACCTGGTGACAGTCAATCAGGCATCAACACACAAATTAAAAGTATTCTTTGGTAAACCAAAGCCCCTTCCCCATGGTGTACCACACTTAATTCTCCTCTCCATTCCCCGAACGTTGGTGCCTACCACTGTATAGACAGCCGAGTAGAAACTGAGTGCTGCATCTTTGGAGGGAAAGGATTTGCGTGCAGAAGCCACCAGGTACGGGTTTCCCGTGCAAGCTCGGCGCTCTGAGATGTACTGCATCGGAGACTGGCAGCCCAGAGCTGTGTAGTTCGGCTTGCAGGCTGACAGGAAATGAGGTGTCTGGTTTCCTGTCACCACCTGACCCGCGTTGGCAAAGATGGTGGTGGTGAAGAGGCCGAAGGAGTAAACCCCTGTAAGATAGCGAGTGAACTTTTGAACGAGTAGAAACAAGAGTTCGGGGGATTTATGCAGAGCAAGAGAAGGGCGATGGAGAGGCAGATAGGAAGAGCAGTAAGAAGACAATTAAAATAGGACCTTAAATGGGGAGTACATGGTTATGCTATCTATGTGAGAGTGGAGGCCCAGACAAAAAAAATACTTTTGCCGTTATGTTATGTATTCATCCTTGATGCCTCTCTTTAAGAGATCTGCAAGCTTGATGAATACTCAAAAGGCAGCAAAAAAGAGAATATAAATTTGCTGTAGAATATATAGAGAATCTACAAATCTCTTTAATTGTCGGTAGGGAACTGAGCTATGGGTCAGGTCACTTTGAGGTGTATTCCCACCTGACAGGAATACTGGCAGGTTTTATATGATCCTCGGTTAAAGAACAAGATGTCTTAATTGCTTTGGGTCCTGAGCTGAGAAAGATTTAAAGAAAATCTTGATTTAAAAAGTGTGTGACTCACCCAGGAACCGTACGATCCTGCGGAGGAGGGGGTTGAAGTAGCAGCAGTCAGCGGTGACTATGGTCTTCTCCTGAGCCCCCTCTGATTTGACGAAGAAACTGGTCACCTCCCCGATCAGAATCTGGGAGAGAGAGAGAGAAAGAGATTGACAAAGAGGAAGATGGAAGAGGAAGACAGAGAAACACATAATATCAGTACCAACAGTATGATAGGTTTGAATGCCTGTGGATTGACTGACGTGGTTGGTAGGCGACGTGGTCATCTGAGCAACACCAAACATCTGTCTATCATCCGTTCCTTTCTCTATGCAATTGTGTGTGTTTGAGCAGAATTTATTTTTCAAATCCCTGGATGTTTTTGACTGTTGCCTGTTCAATAGCTGCAGACCTGAAGAGAGATAAATGGTCCGTGTATGTTTGTGATCTACAGTGTGTGAAAAAAGCACAGACAGCTTTTCACCATATGCAATTCCTCATCACGGTGCCTGAACCTCACATTTACATCTACTCCCCTAGCAGATGCAGCATCTTTTATCAGATACGACTTAAAGGAGAGGCGGCAATTAATCAGAAAATACATGTGAGTGTTATGGGCATCTGGGTAGTGTAGCGGTCTATTCCGTTGCCTACCAACATGGGGATTGCCGGTTCGAATCTCCATGTTACATCGGGCTTGGTCGGGCGTCCCTGCAGACACAATTGGCCGTGTCTGTGGGTGGGAAGCCAGATGTGGGTATGTGTCCTGGTCGCTGCATTAGCGCCTCCTCTGGTCGGGCGGGGCACCTGTTCGGGAGGGACTGGGGGGACTAGCATGATCCTCCCATGCGCTACGTCCCCCTGGCGAAACGCCTCACTGTCAGGTGAAAAGAAGCAGCTGGCGACTCCACGTGTATAGGAGGAGGCATGTGGTAGTCTGCAGCCCTCCCCGGATCGGCAAAGGGGGTGGAGCAGTGACCAGGGTTGGCTCGGAAGAGTGGGGTAATTGGCCGGATACAATTTGGCAGAAAAATGGGGAAAAATCCCCCCAAAAATAAATAAATTGTGTGTTATTAACTGGCATCATGGAGTGATCGCATAGCCAAGACTGCATGTCATGTCAAGTGCATTAAGTGTAACTGCATTTTAGAGAACCGGGTTCTGAAGTAGATGGACAATGCCACATGTCATGTTAAGACATCAGTGCCCTGAATGTGTACGATGTGAAGTGCAGGGAGTGGAAGGGCACAACAGAGGCAATACGGCTGTCTAAGTAAGGGCAGAAGAGCAAAATAGCATAGCAGACATAGTAGTAAGTTGCTCATTTAAGCTGGAAAGTGCAAGTTGTTAGTTTAAGAGCCATGGTTAGAGGGCATTAGGACTGGAAGAGGGAAGATTTGAAGGAAGCGAGTGAGTCATTCCATCATTTTGGGGCCGGCTGAGAGAAAAGTCTGGATTTAGCACTTGTCACTGTGCTAGAGGGAACAGATGGCAGTCTTCCAGAGCAGTAAGATGAAGAGGGAAAATCAACTTCACAGCATTTCCCCCCCCTGTTTGAACTGCAATACAAACTATATGTAACATTTAATGACTCCCCATGACTCAAACCTAAATCACTTTTAAACTTTCCCTCGGACAGTCTGGTGTATTTGGATGCTAATTGCCAGGCTACTGATGGCGATATAATAATTATCAACTCCACCATCTAACAGCATCCATTAGAAGCACAGCAGGCATTCAAACCGCCAAACCCCTTGTCTCCTTCTCCTCTTATTCACATGACCAAAAACGGATTTTTAATCTGTTGCATTTTGAGACTTGTTAATAACAATGTTATCTGTCTATCTAAATATTCTATATTTTAACACAGCTTGGGCGTACGGATGGTGTGGAGGTCTATTCCATTGCCTACCAACATGGGGATCGCTGGTTCGAATTCCCGTGTTACCACTGGCTTGGTTGGGCATCCCTACAGACACAATTGGCTGTATTTGGGGTGGGAAGCTGGATATTGGTATGTATCGTGGTCGCTACACTAGCACTTTGGAGGGGACGGGGAACTGGAGGGAATAGCATGATCCTCCCACGTGCTACGTCCCCCTGGTGAAACTCCTCACTGTCAGGTGAAAAGAAGCGGCTGGTGACTCCACATGTATCGGAGGAGGCATGTGGTAGTCTGCAGCCTCCCTGGGTTGGCACAGGGGGTGGAGCAGCGACCGGGACGGCTTGGAAGAGTGGGATAATTGGCCAAGTACAATTGGGTAGAAAAAGGAGGGAAAAATCCCCCCCCCTCAAAAAAAGAGGGGCAAAAACAGCTTGCACAGTTTAGGTTGGTCTTGCCACACAGTCAAACTATGTCGACAAAACCTTTCTGAGTAAACATTATTCAAATACACCTCACGCTTTTCCTCATATGACTCAAAATAGATCCAACTAAGTGTTTTCACTAGCTCTGACTAAACCCCAATAGACCGTCGACTTAACACATCCTTGAAAACCCAGTTAGAGAAAATGCAACAGAAACCTCTCAAGGCTGCTCAACAAACAGTGCTGACGGTTAAGAAAGGAGAGGAAGACAAAAAGCCGAACCAGCTCCTCGTTGCTTGGTTTTGAACCAGGATCATAGTGTGTTGTGTACTATTGATGGAGGCTTGGGTTCACTACAGACTGACACAGCAGACTGACACTGACACTGCAGACTGACACTACAGATTGACACTGCAGATTGACACTACAGACTGACACAGCAGACTGACGCTGACACAGCAGACTGACACGGCAGACTGACAGTAGCTGATGTACAGTTTGTGGCCTTTGACATCCATGTCTAATATGAACCTTGGAGTTTGATACAATCCAAATGCTGTTGAACTGCACAGATATCCTACACTAGATTGGGGGGGTAGTGGTGGTGTAGTCATGAGGACTACAGTGTCTACGTGTTTGCATATCATTTATTTATTCATTTTAATTTTTTTAATCCTTCAAACTCACTGGGCAAGCCTCGGTTCTTCCCCATTCCTTAAAACCGGACATTAAAGGAGCCCATGAGCAAGGGTACTCGGTAGACAGTCACCATTAAACGGTGGAAATATGTAATATGAAAAACTGCTGATCCTTCCTAATGTGCACACACTTAAGTTTTAACTGCCCTACAGTCCTACAAGGATTAGAGGGAAATGGATGGTGTAATTGAAGTGAATCATATCGCCTTGGTAATGGCAAATTATTAAATGCACGCTTCTTTTCTACCGACCATGTCCTCCTGTTAAGCTAACAGAGACAGAGTGATGTCTGGTTATATATTCCCTTCGCCAAACCGACACACTCACGTACAGCGCAAAGCCATCTAACACATTACTCATTTCTACAAGGAGGACTGTAGGCTGGTTATATGGAGCTGATCCTTTACCCCAGAGGCCGGAGGAGGTTCAGTGTCTGCTGAGGCCCTGCAAGTATGCTGCAGAAAGATGTCCACCCTCCACCAGGCGTAATGAAAGTGGGCCCACTCCCACTCCCATAATGATGTCCTCTGGTCACTACACCCTGAATGGTCTGCAAGGCTGTTTGAGCACACTTTGCTTCTGGATGCACGTTAACCCTGGCAGACTTTTAATACAGTGTTAGTAACTGGTCTTATACTGATTAAATACTGAATATAAATAGGCCGGCGTTTTTTTTTAAGATTTTTCCCCTCTTTTTCTCACCAATTGTACTTGGCCAGTTACCCCACTCTTCCAAGCCGTCCCGGTTGCTGCTCCACCCCCTCTGCCGATCCGGGGAGGGCTGCAGACTACCACATGCCTCCTCCGATACACGTGGAGTCGCCAGCCGCTCATTTTCACCTGACAGTGAGGAGTTTCGCCAGGGGAACGTGGTGCGTGGGAGGATCACGCTAATCCCCCCAATTCCCCCTCCCACCTGACAGGCGCCCTAACCGACCAGAGGAGGCGCTAGTGCAGCGACCAGGACACATACCCACATCCGGCTTCCCACCTGCAGACACGGCCAATTGTGTCTGTAGGGACGCCCGACCAAGCCGGGGGTAATAAGGGGATTCGAACCACCGACACCCATCTTGGTAGGCAACGGAACAGACCGCTACACTACCCAGATGCCCGTATTTCCCTTTTGAACTGTTGGTGCAAATGCAGTACCTGTAGGCTGGGGTCGAGGGTCGTGTGTTGTGCACAGGCCAGAGAAAGGACTGAAATCCAACCTTCACATCCTGAGCACATGCACAGCTGATATATAAGGCTCGATTGTAGGGGGGCGGCATCTCTCCCTTTTTTCAACACAAATGTGAGGGAAACTAAAACAATACTTGCCTGCCATTTATGGAAATAAAACAGAGCAAATCTGAGATGAAACACTGTGACAAGGTTCAGTGATTAATGGAAGGGCGCACCAGATAAGTCAATATAGACTTGTGCAAGATGTAATACCACACAATACATCAGAGAGGCAGCACTCGGTGAATTCAAATTCCCACATCTTCAGAGGCAGAACACGGTCTTTGATAATCCCTTTTCAGGGCCCAGAGCAACAGTTAAACAGTTAAAGCACTGCTCATGGATAAACACACGCCTTTCAGCGTTTCCTCTCTCTCTCTGCCTGCTGAAACACACACACACACACACACACACACACACACACACACACACACACACACACGCACGCACACACACAAGTTAATGGCACGTTTTCCCATCATTAGAAATTAGACTTGATGCATTGCTCACTGTGATCCATTACATTAAAATAAAAAAAAAAATACAAAAGTAAAAGAGAATTTAAGATAGAAAAAAAATCAAAATAAACAAAAATTAAAACGTAATCCAAATATGTATGTAAGATTAGTAGCCTAAGTATATTGGAGTACTCGGCGTGCTAAAATGACTGCAGGTAATGTCAATAAACTCAATGTGCAAAAAAAAGCTATTGAGACAAGGTATAGAGTAGCCAAACGAGTTCTATACCTGCATGTAGGTTGAGTTTACAAAAATATAAAAAACACAATATATCTGTCAGCGCAGAAGTGGCAATTCACAGCTGCAAGCAAATACACAACAACAATTCTACTGCACAGTATTCCCAGTGAGGATGTTACAGTTGAATAGTTGCAGTAAAATATTCGTACAGCCTATACGGGGAAAGCTGGAAGTGATGTCGAAAGAGTGTGGTAAATCACGAGTCATGGCGGTCCTCGCTGTCTAAATCAGTGCCAGCGGCGTATAGCGGTCAATGGGCAGTATTTATGAGCACTGCCAGCCATGCCAAACCTGGAGAGTCCATCACCACTCCGCCAATAACCTGTATCTGACCTGCTTAAAGGCCACACGGTTGCATAGAAGGTGGTACGAGTGTAACATGTCACACGAGCGCTGATGTGTCCTGAAGGTTTGGCCTTAAAGGCAGCAGCGAATTCTTGATCCAGGAGTGGCTTTGAGAAATGTGCGTTGAAGTCAACCAACCGGACTGTTTCTGGCTCTGTGTTTGATTGTTGAGGAAAAATACCTCCAGGACGACAGACCGATGACTGCTTGGGAGAAAGAGATTGGACATTGGGTAAATGGACTTTAAGATGAAATTCCCCCTCCTTGCGTGTCACTTTACCCTTTCTCTTCTCTGTAACCCCCCCCCCCAGCATATTGGCTGCCCCTGAGTCCATGTGCTGCAGGGAGGGAGGACTGAAAACAACCTTCATCCTCCCGCCTGGCCCCTGTCATGTTTGCCTGTCTCCCAGTGGTGACAACCTTGGTATTGAGTGGCACCCCAGGTCAGAGTTGCCACAAGAAGGAGAGAGAGGTGTGTGTGTGTGTGCGAGAGAGAGAGAGAGAGCACAGAGAGTCATGTGAGCAGCAGTTTTATTGACGACATTTACAAGTGGACAGTATTGAGGATACTAGCTATATGTACACCACCATCACTTTATAACTACACTTCTTTTTATTCTTTTTCTAAGTGAGACGGTGAAGACGGGCCAAAAATGAGTGCTTATTTACTTGCTCAGCTTTTGAAATGCATTATTAATATCCTCCTTTTGCATCATAAAGCTGTGTTTATTTGACCCTCAAATGGATGGTGTGCCTTGCCCCATATTCCTCTTGCCATGTTATTTAAAAAAATGCTTTTGGCCATATTTGCACCCATAATCTTCAGAAAACATTGTGTGTGCAGTACACAGAAAACTGAGCCTCAGCATTGGGATACTGGCACATTGGTCCGCGGTGTCAGCCAAGTGTGTCACAGACTCAGGGAGGACCCAAACGCAGGACCCAAAGACAGGGTGATACGGTAACACTTGGTTTAATGAACAAAGGCAGACAGAGGCCAGAACACCAGGGGATCAGCATGATGGGGAACCAAACAGAATAGGCGGTAAAATACAACAAATAATCTGGCAGGGACAAAGGGAAACCAGGGGAGAATGGAGGCTGGGGAGCAAGTCAGGGAATGGGGAACAAAACACGGGGTTGACTGGTGGCAAAAAGCAGCGGCAGGAACTGAAACGACAGTACTTCAAAATAAAACAAAATGGTAACTGTAGGAGCCAGTTAGCACTCAATTGTATAAATAGGAACCAATGTGTGGCTGGTCAGATGTTCCGCCCGGAAGGTTAGCAGCTTTTGACCACACACCCAGAGACACAAAGCTGAGGAGTAAGCAGCTTGTTGCTGCAGTCGTTACTTGTGCTTCTGGATATTACTGTTTGTTTGTCCCGGAAATACGTTTGAGTTTAATGGACACTAACAATAAATGGACGGAGTGTTCAGGTGGCAAGTTAGTCTCGGACTTGGATTCATCAGACACGGTAATACGTGCGTCAGTTACGCTACCTGCGGCGCAACACCTCAGTGGCTTAAAGCGTCGGCTTAGCCTCTAAAACACAAGCCAAAAACTGTGTTTTGTTGGAGTTTGGGGACGAGTTTCTGCACGTTTGATGATTACGGCGGCTACGAGGGAGCCGGGGGGGGGGCTGGGTGTTTGGAGCGCTCATCCGCTGCTCATGACGCCGGAGAGGAGCAACGGTGTGAAGGACGCCGCGGAGCTTCTCGCCGCTTGAATCACGGAACAACGTTCATCTTAAGGAGGTATGTGTCGTGCTACCACCGTTAAGATGGCCGTATGAGTTTGTGTGCACACATAAGGGCGTAATTCCAATGCATTGGTTGCTGAAGAGGATGAGCAATACATTTTGTATCGACTGATTTGTTGAAATCTGTTGACTGTCAGACCGTTAGATATGGAAGAGTGCGTCGCGGACAGGGACATAGGTGCGAGTGGGCCAACTGCTGGCCAACGGGACAATGTGGCTGAGCTGTAGTGAAACACAAACGAGCAAGCGGGTGGTCAAACTTTCTGCTAAAGCACTTGCTGATAGGTTGGACAGACTTCAAAGTGGTAGAAAAGCTAAGCTAAATAAAGGCTAGCAATTTAAGAAAGATGATACAAGGTTTAATGCAAAATGGTGAAAATGCAGAGGTACAAAATGCTCTTGATGGTTACATTGAATTGTGTGATGAAATAAGGTGTATGCATGATTCCATATTGGGTTTATTGCCACATGAGAGAAAAAAAAGACATGAAACAGTTTAAGGCAAAAATGATGTTCAATAATGCATTTATTACCAATACACGAGTGGGTGTTAAGCAAAGAAAAGCATGTCTGAAAATGAAGGTACTGGTGATTTTAATATTGACGATGGTAATTCTGATGATATTAATCCCATTGACAGTGTTTCCAATGTGGGTAAACATTCAAACAAAAGTGACACCAGTAATAAGTCAAGTACCACTTCTGCACAAATTAAAGCAGCGGCAGAAAGAGCTGCATTTGCTCGTATGGCAGCTTTAAAGGAACGGCATGTGTTGGAGGAACAGGAACAACAAATGAGGATAAAAGAGCAGCTCAATTTGGAAACTAAGCTAGCTGCATCTACTGCTGTGTTGGCAGTTTTGTAGGCTTCGGATGGACAATGTTCCTCTCATGCAGTGACAAACGGCATGAACTCTTATTCTGTAAGGGAAAAGAGGAGACTGGCACTATTCAACACTCTTAACCCTATGGCAAAGGAATATGAGTCTGCAGCATGGAAAAGACAGCAAAGGGTGTGGTCACTGCCACAGAGCAAACAGACAGGAATGGACGTCAAACCAGAGTAAACTGAAAGGCAGGTTTCAAGTGCATCAAAGTGAGAGGTTGATACACATGATCAACAGCATTGGGAAACATCAAGTTTTGCAACCTAGTGCAACGACTGCTTGGGCAAATCAAAGAAATAGGCAACATATAAATCATCAACAAAATGATCATATTCCATCTGGAGACGTTGTCACTATCATGCAAAAGCAAAATGAGATAATAGCTGCCCTTGTTCACCAGCAGCACTTACTGTCTCTGCCAACACAAGACATTTCTATATTTGAAGGAAATCCGTTTCAATATAAAGCTTTCATTAAAGCATTTGAACAAGGAGTGGAGGACAAAACTAGCAGAGCTGCCTGCTTATACTACTTGGAACAGTTCACCAGAGGACAGCCAAAGGAATTGGTTCGTAGCTGCCAGCACATGGCTCCTGAACGTGGCTACATTGTGGCAAAGGGTCTTCTACATGAACATTTTGGAAACGAGTACAAGATTGCTACTGCATACATAGAAAAGGCTTTAGCTTGGCCAACGATAAAGTCTGAGGATGTCAAAAGCCCTACAAGCCTATGCTTTATTATTGCATGGATGTTGTAATGCAATGGAAGCGCTTCATTACATGCAGGAGTTGGATATGCCAACCAATATGAGTGGTCGTTTCTAAATTGCCATTCAAACTCAGGGAACGATGGAGGGCTAAAGTTCATGACGTTATGGAAGCCTCCAACGACAGGGCTCATTTCATTGACGTGGTTGTGTTTCTTAAGAGGCATGTGAGAATCCTTTCTGACCCGATCTTTGGAAATATTGAGGATGTGTCTCAAATTACAGTTGGCTTAAGACCTCCCAGCAAGTTTAAGCTGCAGTCAAAGAACAGAGTGAAAGGAAGTAGTTTTGCTGCTACAGTAACACCAATGGATTCTGCTGAGGATAAAACTATGACAAACGGCTCAAAGAAACGGTGCTTGTACTGTCAGTGCTGTTCACGTGCTCACCTTTTAGAGAAATGCCAACAATTTAAAGGTAAAAAGCGCAGAGACAAGATTTGCCTTCTAAAGGAGAAAGGGATTTGTTTTGGATGCTTAGGTATTGGAAACATAAGCTGTGACTGTAATAAGTGCTTGATCTGTGAGGTTTGTGATCAACAGCATGCCGCTGTGCTTCATATCAAGAAGGAAAATGTGGAGTCCAAGCAAATGAACGAGCCACCAGGAGCTAAACCATCAACTCTTCCTCAGACATGTGGGCGTACAGGGGGCAGAAAGGATCATTGTATTCTTTCCGTTGTTGCAGTGCAGGTCAAGTCCACTAAGGGAAGTGAGGTCATACAGACCTATGCATTTTTGGATCCTGGTAGTACAGCTACGTTCTGTTCAGAGGATCTCATGCACAAGTTGAACATTACAGGAAAAAGAACTAATTTCTCTTGAAAACTATGGGACAGGAAAAGGTTGTTCCAGCATACTGGTTATTTGGGATGGAGGTGTCTGGTCTTGATGGAAATAACTTTTATCCTCTCCCAGAGGTCCTCACACAGAAGCAAATGCCAGTCACTGCAGAAAACATTGCTACTGTTACAGATGTGAAAAGGTGGTCTTATTTGTCAAAGGTTCATATCCCCAGCATAAAGGCTAATGTTGACATGTCTATAGGAACCAACACTCCCAAGATATTGGAACCTTGGTAAATTGTCAACAGCTGTGGAGATATGCTATAAGAACAGTGTTGGGATGGGTCATGAATGGTCCATTAAATGGAAATGGCAGTAATCTTGAATGGAGCTTCCTTCTGTTGTTGTGAATAGAATTTCTGTATCCAACTTGGAGCTCATGCTGAAAAATCCATATAACCACGACTTTAATGAAAAGACCTCAGAGGACAAAGAGATGTCTAGAGCAGAGGACAAAGGGATGTCGAGAGAAGACTTTAGATTTATGGAAATCATGGACTCCTCTACAGGATAAGAGGTACTGCCTGAAGTTGCCCCTTAAGAAACCCAATGTCTTCCTAACAAACAACGTTGCAGTGTCTAAGCAAAGTGTACTTGGATTAAGGAGGAAGTTTGTGAATAACCCACAGTTGCACAAGGAATATTCAGGCCCTTCTCAATGGAGGCATGTTGACTCCAAAGACAATCTAGTCGACGCTGCCTCCAGAGGAATGAAGGTGCCTGACTTTCTAAAGAACCACAGTTGGCTTGAGGGTCCCAGGTTTCTTTCAAAGTCTGAGAAAGAGTGGCCAGCGAATTATGACAGTGATTTCATAGTGGACTCTGATGATCCAGAGGTCATAAAGGACATCTCTGTGAATTTCCTTGTTAACAATTCACTTAATGCCACTGACCATCTCATGATTTACTTCTCAGACTTGAAGAGGCTCAAAGTGTCAGTGGCCTGGTTTCTCAGGCTGAAAACAATATTATTGGAGCTCAGTCGTTGGCGAAAGGGTTTGAAGGCCTTTGGAAATGCACAAGCTGGTCAAGTGGAAAGACTAAAAGCCACAATCGCACCGAGGAGTAACAGCTTGGCACCTAAAGATCTGTTGGAAGTGGAGTTGGCTATCATTGACTATTTTCAGCAGCAAAGGTTTCAGAACGAAATATCCTCCATTATTTGAAAAGGGAACAATAAGCAGACAAAGTTCCATTTACAAGCTGGATCCGATTTGGGAAGACGGACTCCCACGAGTTGGAGGGAGATTAAGCAAAGGAGCAATGCCTTTGGAAATAAAACATCCACTCATCCTCTCTAAAGATCAGCATATTTCCATGCTTATCCTCAAATACATTCACCAACTATTAGGTCACAGTGGTTGAAACCATACACTGTCTGCACTGAGGAGGGAGTATTGGATAACCAGCGCCAACTCGGCTATGAGGACGATCGTATCTGAATGCAGCTTTTGCAGATGCTATAATGGAAGTGCTATGGAGCAAAAGATGGCAGATCTTCCAAAGGACGATCCAGGGTGTATCCCCGCCTGCCGCCCAGTGACTGCAGGGATACGCTCCGGCATCCCCGCAACCCTGAGAGCATGATAAACGGTTTGGATAATGGATGGATGGGTGGATGGAGTGGACTATTTTGGACCTGTGGAAATAAAGAAAGACAGAACAACTTGCAAACGTTATGGTGTGATGTTTACTTGCTTGGCGAGTAGAGCAGTTCATTTGGAGGTGGCAAACTCGCTGGAGACTGATGCATGCATAAATGTTTTACGCCGGTTTATCAGCAGGAGAGGCCAGGTTATCCATATCAAATCAGACAATGGAACCAACTTCGTCGGCGCAGAAAGAGAACTGAGAGACTCTCACTGGCCACTGCATTAAATCATGAGCAGACTCAAGGAGCTGTTCTAGCTGGAATTGAATGGAGTTTCAATCCACCAGCAGGATCTCATCATGATGGTGTTTGGGAGTGCATGATTCACATAGAAAAGCATGTTCTCAATTCAATCTTGCACCAACAGATGTTGGATGATGATGGACTTCACACATGTAAAATAGAAGCCATTCTTAATGATCGTCCAATAACCAAGTTGTCTAATCCTAATGATTTTGAACCTCTCACGCCCAATAATCTTCTTCTATTAAAGGGAAAATAAGCTTTGCCACCTGGACTTTTTGAACCTACTGACATGTATGTGAAATGTCAATGGAGACCTGTTCAATACATCTCTGATTTGTTTCAGAAGCGATGGGTCTGGGAGTACTTGCCATTGCTGCAAAAGAGACAAAAGTGGAACCAAAGGAAAAGGAGCTTAGTTGCTGGAGATGTTGTAGTCATCATGGATTCTTCAGCTCCACGTGGTTCCTGGCCTGTCAGCAAAGTGTTGGAAGTTTTTCCTGACAAAAAGGGCCTGGTGCGTTCTGTCAAGCTACGGACCAAAAACAATATTATTGAGAGACCTGTAACTACACTTGGTTCAATCTGCACCTCTTGTACTAAACAATGTTAATTGTATTTCCGTGTATGGTAATTGAGGTTTTCACATTTGGCTTCTCTATTGTTTTGTAATGAATTGTTGTGTCTGTTTGCCACTAACAATTAGGAGCCGGTGTGTAGGAGCCAATTAGCACTCAATTGTATAAATAGGAACCAATCTTTGTCTGGTCAGGTGTTCCACCTGGAAGGTTTACAGTTTTTGACCACACACCCAGAGACACATGCTGAGGCAGCTTGTTGCTGCAGTCATTACTTGTGGTTCTGGATATTACTGTTTGTTGGTCTTTGGAAATACGTTTGAGTTTAATGAACACTAACAATAAATGGACGGAGTGTTCATCTGGCAAGTTAGTCTCGGACTTTGATTCATCAGACACGGTAATATGCGCGTCAATTACGCTATCTGTGGTGCAACACCTCAATGGCTTAAAGCATCGGCTTATCCTCTATAACAGTAACAGATCATGAAAGAAGGTAAGACGAGTAGACTGAACTGGGATATATTCACAACGCTAACAGTACGGATGCCTCTTAAGCTGGGTTATCAGGTCTGTGTGACAAAAAAAGAACTCAAACATGCCCCTGCAAAACCATATACACTGCTTTTAAAGTCAAACGGCATTGCTGTCATTGCCAAATGCATTGTAATATCTACAAAGGAACACAACAAATGTTTATTATGCCAGCATTAAAAGCAGTTTCCTCTAAGCTGTTCTTTCTCCTAGGTCCTAAAAGGGCCTTGTGTAATTAGATACAGTAGATTTATCATAAAAAAAATATAGCTCTGTGAACATGTAGATCAAGTCACTCACGCACAAACTAACCTATTGGTTTGACTTTTCGCCTCCTCTTACTGTTCCCTCTTCCTCCCTGCCTGGACAATATGAATGTACCATTTTTACTTCTAATGCATTTACTGTAGTTAATTCTGGTAGATAGTAACTACCTAAGTCAGGATCGAGCGGTGGTCAGACCGAGAGCATTAGGCACATTTGTGTATGTGGCTGTGTCCCATGTCCAATTGTGTACGTGCTGATCTGGAGTCAGTTTGGTAGGATTTGGGTATAAATAAACTTCATTTAAAATAGGGATTGTTATTTATAGATATTATTCATGTCATTTGCATGCAAAATAGGTCTAAACAACCAGCGGACAAAAAAAAAAAAGTTCAACCCACGGCAACACTTCAAAAGTAGCCCAATTCCACAGGGTGTGTGTGTGTGTGTGGGGGGGGGGGGGACCAAACTTGGCAACAGTGCCTCTAGGCGACCCGCCAGGCTTGTTTGGGCCTCCCGATGAAAGTCCAGGAACAGTATGGCCACAGGATGTGCTGACAGGGAACCCAGCTGCACTCTCACCGGTCCATATCCTTCCCAGTCTACTAAATACTGGTAGCCATGGTGGCATACATCTAGCAACTGTCGGGACAGTGTAGGCCAAATGGCCATCGATTGTGCAGGGTGTGTGTGTGTGTGGGGGGGGGGGCGCAGCTGTGGGAGACAAGTTTCAGCTGAGAGACATGAAACGTAGGGTGAATCTTCGGGTGAGAAGGCAGCTTGAGTCTAACAACAGTGGGGTTGATAATGGAGTCAATCTCCAAGGGGCCAATGTAACGGGATGCGAGTTTCTTTGAAGTAGCTTGTAATGGTATATCCTTAGAGGAAAGCCAGCCTTTTGACTTGGTTGGTCTTTGGGGGCTGGTATCGGACGACAGTCAGCCATGTGCCGGTTATGGTCAGCGGAGTGGAGCAGGGTGGCATGGGCACCCTCCCAAATCTTACAACAATGATGAAGGTGGGCCTGGAAAGGGGGAATGGAGATTTCCCCCTCCTGGGCTTGGAAATGAGGTGGTTGAAAACCCATGGCACATTCAAAAGGTGACTCACCAGAGGCTGCACTTGGCTAGCAGTTGTGAGCATACTCGATCCAGGCTAGGTGAGTGCTCCAGGGGGCCGGGTTCTTGTAGAAAACACAATGATGCGCCACTCCCAGGTTCTGGTTAGCTTGCTCTGTTTGACCATTAGTCCGAGGGTGATAACAAGAAGACAGACTCACAGTAGCTGCAAGGGTTGGGAGGACTTGTGATATAAATTGGGCACCCCGGTCGGATACAATGTGTGTGGGAATTCCATGGAGGCAGTAGACATGATTCACCAGTAGGTTGGCTGTTTCCAGAGTTGTGGAAAGCGTAGGGAGAGCCACAAAATATACAGCTCTAGAAAACCTGTCCACTATGGTGAGCATAACTATTACCTTGTGAAGGTGGGAGTCCAGAAATGAAATCGAGGCCTATGTGGGACAATGGGTAAACAGGGCCCAGCAAAGGATGGAGCAGGCCAGCGGGTGGCTGGTGAGAGCCCTTTCCTTGGGCACATATGGAGCAGATGACAACAAAGGTATGAGTGTCAGCAGCCATGGTGGGCCACCAGAATCACTGCTTTACAGGGACAGGGTGCGACTGACACCTGAATGACAAGAAAACTGGCAGGAATGCACCACTGGAGAACCTGGGAACGGACCGAATCAGGTGTAAAGACACAATTGGCAGGGCCATTACCTGGCTCTGGCTAGTTGCATTGAGCCTCCGAGACTACAGAGTCAAGTCACTTTTATTTGTATAGCCCAATCAATCTCCTTTGTCACCGTGTCTACCACACAGGAAGGCGGAAGGATGGTCTCTAGGTTGGGGAGTGTTTCTTCAGATGTAAACTGTCAAGAAAGAGCAATTTCCGATGTAAACTGAGCAGTTTCAGACAGTCTCAACAGTTTCAGATTTAAACTGTCGAGAAAGGTGAAGGCTCAAGGTTCTTGGAGCCTGGGTGGTACATGAAGATGAAGGCAAAGCGACCAAAAAACAATGCCCACTGGGCCTGACATGAATTGAAGCATTTCACTGTCCGAATGTAGGCCAGATTCTTGTCATCTGTCCATACAATAAATGGGTGTTCGACTCCCTCAAGCCACTGTATCCATTCCTCCAGGGCAAGTTTTGCAGTCAGCAGCTCCTGATTACCAGCATCATAATTATGCTCAGCAGGGATCAGATGGCAGAAAAAGGCACAATGATGGAGCTTCATGTCTGTAGCCAAACCACCCCTACTCCAGAATTGGAGGCATCAACCAACCTCCACAAGAAACTGTCGCGAGGGGTCAGGGTGAATGAGGACGAGTGTAGATGTGAACCGGTCCTTCAGTTCTGAAAAGGCTGCATCAGCCTCAGGAGTCAAAGAGAAAGGAGCACTGGATGAGGTAAGTTGAGTGAGGGGTGCAGCAACTCAGCTGTAGCCCCTGATGAACTGGCGGTAGAAGTTGGCAAAGCTGAGGAGCTGCTGGAGCTGCTTCACCAACGTGGGTTTTGGACACTGCCATTGCTTGGATCTTCTCACCTGCCCACTTTCTATGATGTAACCCAGGACGGACCTGAGCTGATGTGGAATTCACACTTTTCCACCATGACAAAGAGTTTGTTTTCCAGTCGGCGCTGGAGGACTTGTCGTACATGTTGAATGCGTTTCTCGGTGCTCCGGAAAAGGATCGGTAAGTCGTCAGTAAATGAAAATGGATCGGTTGAGGCTGGGGAGCTAGCGCAGCTGGAACAGGTGCCGGAGCGGGAGGATTGGGTTGAGCTCCAGGCTGTGGTGGGGAGCTGAGTGTAGACGTGGTCAAGTTGGGCTTTAATGCGGTTGACATTGGTTGCCAGGTTCTGGAGTGCCCCCACCACTTCGAGGGTCTGATGTTGTTGGCTCATGAGAAGGCTTTTATTGACGAGAGCCTGGCGGAGTTCATCTGTTCCCGCTGGGCCCATGTTGGCTAGATTGTTCCGTTACGGACTCGAGGAGGACCCAAACGCAGGACACACAGACAGGATAATATGGTAACAATTGGTTTAATGAACAAAGGCAGGCAGAGGTCAGGACACTAAGGAATTAGTATGACAGGTGACCAAACAGACAAGGAACAGGCAGGCAGAAAAACAGGTTCAGATATAGTTCCGGTTACCGAGAAGTTAGTCCAAATAGGCAACAGAACATACAAGGGCAGGCAGCAAACATGGAGTCAAAGATCAGGTAAAGAGTGAAACACGGGCAGGTCAGGCACAAGTTCACACTGAGGTGAACTGGGCCAAAACAGCATCATTAGTGTGGTTGACATGTCAGCCCCACTATTGTTTATGTGTTTTTTTTAATGCCTATAATGATTATTCCTGACCCAAATATGTCCCCGTTGACATTTGATGGAGAGAGTTGCTCTGTAGCAACTACATTTCTCCTTTTTGTTCATGTTTTCAAAGGTCTCCGATGTCATTTTTGAAGAGTTTGACAGTCATAGTCAATAGTCATGATTACCATACATAAAGATCACTTTCTACTGCATCATGGATGGTTCATCGCTGACAAAGCATGACTGGCTCTTTCCACTTAGCAGTGCTCTCGTTTGACTCAAAAGCATGCCTATTTCATTCTCTGTGCTGGCTGTAATCATGTCTATTTATACAATATTTGAACCATTCAAACTCAATGTATGAAGTGTTTTTTTTCTTGCAATTTTAAAATAATAATCACCATGTAACATCTTTTGTATGGTCCAGTATACAAACTGGTTTCCAGTATACAAAATAGTTTGTGACCACAATTTTGACCTGGCCAGCCCTTCTCAGTGGTCAGCCATTTCGTTGGCATGTCAGGAAGCTGTTTTTGTGGTGAATCTTGATCTAATCTGATAGGATCCGCTTCCTGAGCGGCTCAGTGGGCCATTCTTAGTTGGCAGCAGTAAGCTGTTCCTATGGGCTACTGCTGTTTAGACCTAATGGAAGAGTATTGATTCAGGGTATTGATTGTAATGTGACAATGATCGTTAGCCATAAGATAAGGCGCAGGTACAAGGTAGATAGATACTTGGCTTGGTGCAGCTAGTAGCCGTTGTGCTTTCCTAATGTATTGTTGGCCTAACCGCTGGTCTACAGACCAGACACGGTTTCTAGTCATGTGTCTCTCTCAACGGAAAAGATCTCATTTTAATCAATGCAGAAGTCTATACCGGGGTCCATGTAGGTTTGGCAAGTGATGCTGCCTTTGAGGAAGGCCAGTAAACACATGACGGTGAACCCAGATGTCCTTTACAGTGACCAATGACTGCAGTAGCTTGAGAACAGAAATCAGTGAAATATGACATCGGTCCTGTTATTTCAAAAGAAAATCTCCCTGACATATCGTTGGCTTCTCACACTACTTCGTTTGAAAAAGTGAACCATGAAGCAGATCCTGAGTGAGACAGGATGGGAATATATTGGGCCTCATGCATAAACATTCTCTTAATTCCCATTTAAATGTGTTCTTATGAGGGTTGTGGAAGAGTAATCAAGAGAAGAGGTTGAATTCCTGAAACTGTACCCACCCAAATTTGTTCTTGCACAAGTGCATTTAATTTTGAAAGCCACTTGTTTGTATATTGAATGTCAGTTAACCTTAAATCTGCACAGTCAGTCATGAAAATGGCAATTTGGCAATCTGATTTGGAGATTGTGGTAAGAAAAAAGAGTAGGAAATATTTGAGATCTAAATCGCTGATCAGGTGTTACCTGTACATCATGACATGCTGTTGTTAAAATGATATTTATCAATCTATCTATCCATCTATCTTCAAAATACATCCATCCATTATCTTAACCGCTTATCCTGCTCTCAGGGTCACGGGGATGCTGGAGCCTATTCCAGCAGTCATTGGGCGCAGGTGGAGAGATACCCTGGACAGGCCACCAGGCTATCACAGGGCCTAAACACACACACACACACACACACACACACACACACACACACACACACACACACACACACACACACACACATTCATTCCTAGGGACAATTTAGTATGGCCAATTCACCTGACTTAATATTTGGACTGTGAGAGGAAACCGCAGAACCAAATATCAAACTCAAAATACAGTATATCCTAAAATAATCTAAATATGATGTCAACATTAAACAACATATTTAAAAGATGTGGCTGACTAACAGGGTTATTTTATGTATTCACATACACGGGTGTGTGTGTGTGTGTGTGTGTGTGTGTGTGTGTGTGTGTGTGTGTGTGTGTGTGTGCAATGCTCTTATAGTTTTATCATACCAATGAAAGAATCTGAAATAGTAGAAAATCGGTGCGTGCCACAGTTTTCTTTAATAGTTTGTACTCCCACTTAATGGACAGATCTGTTCAGACAAACTGATATCGCAGGGCAACTATGTGAGTTAAAACCACTTCTGTATTGTTTTGCCTCCCCCGTACGTCACAACTCTCCAAGTATATATAATTTACTGTTTCAAGTGTGCGATGCAGAGCTATCTGGGCCAATTATAAATCGAACCCACTGCATCCATTCAATCAAAATGTTCCAATTTTACTCACAAAATCGGTGTATTGTCTATCCCGAGGGTGTAAAAAGTCAATATGCACTACATGGGTGTGTAAAATGAGGCATTACATTAGTTTATGCAAGTGTGATGAGAACTGGTATGATGTTTTTTTTTAAGCACACAACAAATCTCACAGCATGTAACGCTCTCCTCTGACCTCATTCAGGACCGTGACTGTGTCCATCTGGTCCGCCACACACCTGACCGGTCCATTTCAGCAGAACTGTCTGTCAAATCAGGACCCGAAGTCGACCACGTGCCTCTTCCATACTCTTAATCTACATGTGCATATGGAGACTTTCATTTTATTGCATGGCTACAATTCTTAAAATGTCTTTATGTGGGTGTCCGGGTAGCGTGGCGGTCTATTCGGTTGCCTACCAACACGGGGATCACCGAATTGAATCCCCGTGTTACCCTCGGCTTGGTCGGGTGTCACTACAGACACAACTGGCCGTGTCTGCGGGTGGGAAGCTGGATGTGGGTATGTGTCCTGGTTGCTGCAACAGCGCCCCCTCTGGTCAGTCAGAGTGCCTTTTCGGGGGGGGGGGACTGGGGGGAATAGCGTGATCCTCCCACGCACTACATCCCCCTGGCGAAACTCCTCACTGTCAGGTGAAAAGAAGCGGCTGGCGACTCCACATGTATCGGAGGAGGCATGTGGTAGTCTGCAGCCCTCCCCGGATCGTCAGAGGGGGAGGGTCAGTGACCGGGACGGCTCGGAAGAGTGGGGTAATTGGCTGGATACAATTGGGGAGAAAAGGGGGAAAAATGTCTTGATGCATGCTCAATAATCCAGGTAAGAAAATCACAGAATGTTGAATCAGTCCAACTGGACCCAGCGTTTATCGACAGATAGGTTTCATCACTCATCCAAGTGACCTCTTCAGTCTCAACTGACTGCAGGTATCCCCACCCTTATAAACAATACAGTGGCATAACGACCGAAACCAACGATCCGTTTCATATGCAAATATGGGTGTGACATTAACTATGTGTGCTATTCACAGGGGATGGGGGAATATTTGCAGTTATGAAAATAGTGTGCAGTGCACTTCAGTACATAACTTTTTTTTTAAAGAATGATTTAACACAGTCCAAAGCAAACAACATATATTCCTGTGAAAATACATTTGAAGAGGAACTTCACTGAAAATAAGATGCCCCAATGTGCAACACCTAAGAGAGTATTTTTTTTTTATGTGGGGAAAAAAGCAAACACATCAATATACTTGTACCCTTGTTTGGATGTTAAAACGGGTTTAAAAGCAGAAATTGTTCCAACACCTAAAACGTTCTTTTTCTGTACTCGCGGTGATTTGCATATGAAATGGGTCGTTGGTTTCGGGTCGTTATCACACTGTATATTGTTTATAAGGGTGGGGATACCTGCAGTCAGTTGAGACGGAAGAGGTCACTGAGATGAGTGATGAAACGTTTCTCCCACTAAACGCTGTGTCCAGACGAACTGATTCAACTCTCTGGGATTTCCTTACCTGGATTACTGAGCATGCATCAAGACATTTTGGTTTGTTTTTTGTTTCTACAGTCCCACCAACAGTAAGGCTGGTCTGCGAACCAGTTTGATTATACGATATATACACACACACACTAGGGCGGCACGGTGGTGCAGTGGTTAGCGCGGTCGCCTCACAGCAAAAAGGTCCTGGGTTCGAGCCCCGGGGTAGTCCAGCCTTGGGGGTCGTCCTGGGTCGTCCTGTGTGGAGTTTGCATGTTCTCCCCGTGTCTGCCTGGGTTTCCTCCCACAGTCCAAAGACCTGTAGGTCAGGTGAATCGGCCGTACTAAATTGTCTCTAGGTATGAATGTGTGTGTGTGTGTGTGTGTGTGTGTGTGTGTGTGTGAGCGAGCCCTGTGTGGTGGCCTGGCGGCCTATCCAGGGTGTCTCCCCACCTGCCGCCCAATGACTGTTGGGATAGACTGCAGCGACCCTAAGAGTTCGAAAAAATGGATGGATGAACATACATGCATATGGATTATTATTATAGCTGAATGAAATATGATCACATCAATTCCATCTTTTACAAGTATTTAAAATCCATTCTAGATGATTTAAATTCTCTCTGAGCTGAGTGGGGGGGGGGGGGGCTGTGTGCGTTTTTCATTCCATGTCAAGTGTGATTTGTTTGTGGGGAGAAGTGAATTAGCCGTTAATTAGCTCTGAACAGCTAGGTGTGGCCTGCGTTAATGGAGGCAGACAAGTTTCATTTCCTTAACCAGAGAAAAATCTCAATTTATTAGGAGCAAAAATCACCAGAAAGACAAAAGGCAGAAGGACGGTGGATATTTGCTGTTAGCTGAGGTCCATTAGGGGGGAATAAAGACGGGCGCTTAGCGAGATATGGAGGAAAAGAGGGGTTGGACGAGGTTAAGGAGGAGGGTGAATAGAGAAAATGGGATGGGGGGGAAAAAACCAATTGGAGAAGTTAAGAATCGGCAGAAGAAAGGGAGAGAGCAGGATGTGAGAGAAATAATATAGTGCAGAAAGACAGAGGGAGAAAAGCGGGGGGGGGGGGAGGCAGAGAGATGAGGGACACCAGGGAGAATAATACAAGCTGTCTCTTGCCTGAGAGAGCAGAGGAGATCACATCCTGATGGCTTTCTTTGAAGGGAAAGGTTTGTGTGTGTGTGTGTGTGTGTGTGCGCACGTACAAAAAGAGACTGGGAAGCTGTGTCAAGTGAAACGACTGAAACTGGAGCAAAAACTTGTGTTCTTCAAAAGGGGAGCAACACTGCAGACATCTAGATTTCAATGCTACCTCTCAATAACTTAATGGGTGGAATTCCTGTGTGTGTGTGTGTGTGTGTGTGTGTGTACGTTCATATGTGCGTGTGTGTGCAAACACATACACACACACACCAAGCGAGACGGATCCATCATCTGTGTCATAAGCAGTACTTGAGAATTAGAACAGTGACAATCAGGCCGGGAATAACGAGGGATAACGAGGGATAATGGGAGCGTCGTCACACGACAGAGGATGGAGATGGATGGAGGTGGGTGGAAAAACCATCCTGTGGGCTTTCACATCAGCACACAAAAAGGTCCTTTCCCTCCCACTTTGTTAGCCTGTAAAACAGGTCATATGGGCGTCTGGGTAGCGTAGCGGTTTGTTCTGTTGCCTACCAACACGGGGATCGCCGGTTCGAATCCCTGTGTTCCCTCTGGCTTGCTCAGGCGTCCCTACAGACACGACTGGCCGTGTCTGCGGGTGGGAAGCTGGATGTGGGTATGTGTCCTGGTCGCTGCACTAGCGCCTCCTCTGGTCGGTCAGGGCGCCTTTTCGTGCGCGGGGGGGGGGGGCTGGGGAGGAATAGCGTGATCCTCACTGTGGAAACTCCTCACTGTCAGGCGAAAAGAAGTGGCTGGCCACTCCACATGTATCGGA